>NC_067475.1:87784307-87926807 GCF_947179515.1 Apodemus sylvaticus | reverse complement strand
ACTATCAGGAGGGTGGCTGGATGCTTGGCAGAGAAGAAGCAAGGAGCTGAGCAGAAGGCATGGTATCTTAGAATTCCTCGTGGGGTGGGGCAGAGCTTCCCATGGTGAGGGTCCGTAGGATTTCAAGCCCAGAGATCGGGGTGGGTCCAGGGATTAGAGAAATTTCAAGTCCCAATTTTGAGCTTTGCGGTGATTTGAATAGGTGTAGCCTGAATAGAGAGATTCATGTGTCTGAATGCTCTGCTATAGGGAGTGGCACAATTTGAAGGTGTGGCCCTATTGAATAAGGTGTGGCCTTGTTGGAGGAATGTGTCATTCTGTAGGTGGGCTTTGAGGTCTCCTAGGCTCAAGTTCCACCCCCTCCTGGCTGCCTGAGGAACAGTCCCCTTCTGCTGTCTAAGAATCAAGATACGGAACTCTTGGCTCCTCTAGTACCAAGTCTGTCTAGGTGATGCCATGCTTCTGATGATGATGAACTGAACCTCTGAAACTGTAAGCCAGCCCTAATTAAATGTTTGTCTTTATACCTTGGTCATGGTGTCTCTTCACAGCAATGAAAACCTTAAGAGAGGCTTTTTACTCTGTAGGACAGGAGCTGGGTCCGGCCTTTAGGGAGAGTTTTCTGTGGGTAGAACCTAGGGCCTCAGGGGCAGGGCCTGGCCATTCTCTGGCTTCAGGGAGCTCACACTTGTGCAAGGACTTTACTCACTGGGCAACCTCCTAGGCTCTGTAACTCAAATGTATACTTATACATTTAAAGGATCTTTTTATTCTTAAGGAAAAGGAAGCCTTTTCTTGTCTTTTCAAGTAATCATTGGTTTGGTTTGAAATTCATGACAGGTTTGAAGATGATTCACTAACTAAACTAAACTAATTTTATAGCTACCCAAACCAGTTCTACATTGTCACTGAGCAGATCAAAGACTTGGTATGATTAGAATTGCCATGTCTGAGGTTACACGTAGGCACAAATGGAGCAAGAGTTGATATGGGAAGTGAGAGGTTCCGGCAGGGATTGAGCAGGCTCCAAGGGTGGTAAATGAAGCAGAAGATGCACGAAGTGCTTGAGGATGTTGGGGTGGAGCCCGAGCTACAGGACGGGATCCTTAGCCAGTGATTCTCAACCTTCCTGATGCTGTGACCCTGTAGTACAGCTCCTCATGCTGTGGTGACCTCCAACAATACAATGGTTTCATTGCTATGTCATAACTGTAATTTTGATACCATTATGAATCATAATGTAAATATCTGATATACAGAATATCTGATATGCAGCTCCTGTGAGGGCTGAGACTCACACACATGTTAGGAATCCTTGCTTTAGATTCTGATGACTGACCACAGTTTTTGTATTTTATTACTAAATCTAAAGTAACTTGATATGGATATCAAATAGTTGCTCCATATAATTAATTTAAAAATTTATTTATTTATTTATTTATTTATTTATTTATTTATTTATTTATTTATATTTTTCAAGACAGAGTTTCTCTGTGTAGCCCTGGCTGTCCTGGAACTCACTCTGTAGACCAGGCTGGCCTCGAACTCAGAAATCCTCCTGCCTCTGCTTCCCGAATGCTGGAATTAAAGGTGTGTGCCACCACTGTCCAGATAATTTTATTTTTAAGACAAAATTTTCCTGTGTAGCCTTGGCGGCCTGGAACTCGTTATGTAGAGATTGGTCTTGAACTCATAGGATTTGCTAACTTATGCCTTCTGGGTACTGGGCTTAAAGACAGTTGTCACAGTATTCCTTGTTCAAAAAATATTTTAAATGAGAAAAGAAAAGAATACTGTAGCAGTCCAGCAATATGACAGCGAGACTGGTCAAACATGAAGGTTTTCCATAAAGGAGAGATGCCTGCTAGGAACTGAGTAGCTGAAGTGACCTGGCCATCGCTAGCTCATCCCTGCCGTGGGAATGAACAACTGTGATTCTCTCATTTTGGTCACAGTAAATGAGTACTCCTGCATTTGTTTCTTTCCTGGTAATGATAAAGCTGATATTATTTGTTTGTTTGTTTGTTGTTACAGTAAGATGTTTCATGTATTAATAAATTGACTCCTCACACCAACACAATAAGATGGATACTATTATTAAGAATAGTAGAATTAAAAAAAAACAAAAAGAATAGTAAAATTAATATTAATATATTTTACTATTATTGTATTGTCATCAATCACCATTGTTCTGGTAGTGTGTGTGTGTGTGTGTGTGTACGTGTATGTGGATATATTTGTGAGTGTACACATACACATGGAGGCCAGAGATTGACATCTTCCAAAAGTCATATCTCTACCTTTTGAGAGGTGTCCTGAAATACACTGATTAGCTACACTGACTGGCCAGAGAGTTCCAGGGATCCTGTGTCTCTGTCCCTATAGTGGTGGGTTACATGCATGTGCTGCAGCACCTGGCTTTTTTTGGGGGATCTGGACTCAAGTCTTTATGCCTGCCTAAGCCTTTTCCCCAGCCCCTGTATCACCAGAAGCTTAGGAGAAGTGTGTCCTATTTAGCTTAGGAGAAGTGTATCCTATTTAGCTTAAAAGCAACAAATTACCTGGAAGCAAATGCTACACTTTCTGATTCACACTTAATCTTTTTGTGACAAAGCTTTCTGATTTCAATTATATTGCCAAGGCACTAACTATAACTGTGCAGATTACCACTAACTACTTAAAATTTTAAAAGGCAAAAATCATCCATGAATTGAATCCAAAGTAGCGTGGAGAATATAGTCCTGATTATAGGATATAATCACGAAGCAAATTCTAGGTAATGTGTTACATTAGTAACTTCTGACAACCGTGTCATGAACCTGAAATCATAGACTTTAGCTATGTCTGTCTCCTTACCATTTATGCAGAAAGTTTATCTATTATAGGAAGTGGGGAAAATGAACGAGCGCTAACATCCTTCCAATCACTGTGGTAAGTGCTTTACATGTAAGGTCTGGTTTTAGAACCACCTCATGAACTACATAAAACTATCGTACGTTTTCAGGTGAGGGAACAGTAGAATTCAATATCTTGCCCGAAGTACCTAGCTGAAGTGAGAATTTTTGCTTACAGATTCTTCAACCTCACCTAATGAAATGCAAATTGGCAATCATAAACTCTATTGCCTACTTCTACTTTGTGAGCAATTAGTGAAAAAATGGAACAAGAAATTGCCTTTGAGCTGGTGATTACTGCAGTCAAGGATAGCTCTGTTCTCTAAAGAACTGAGATCTGATGTGCATTCTCTCCTGTGGAGGAACAGCAGAGGTGTGTTGGGAGGTGTGTTGGGAGGTGTGTTGGGAGGTGTGTTGGGAGGTGTGTTGGGAGGTGTGTTGGGAGGCGTGTTGTGCTTAAGAAAAGACCACTCATTCTTCCACAGACATTTATTGTGCTCTGTACCTTGTGTACTCTTTCCATTTTTTTTTTTTAATTTTAGAATAGACTCCAGGCTTCTTATAAAAAGCTTTTAGGTTTGTGCATTTTAGTTGCTGCACAAGTATGCGACCCTGGGCCCTGAGCAGTGACTTGGGAAGCAGTGTAATTTTAAGATACAAGACTAACAGCACGGGCTTGTTTTCTTCTGGGTACTTTCCTCAGCTAGCCTTTCCACACCCAGCCATGCCTGTCCTTGGTTTTCATCCTACAGACGGTGAATGTGATTTTTTTTCCACTGTGATTGAGCCATGCATGTTGATGTGTGAAAAAACATATGCATAAACTTTACAAACGGATAGACTGAATTTTGAAAGGCAGTATTTCCTATCTACGTGTCATAATCTTGCTCAGAGATAGAGGCTGAATCCACAGGGCTGGGGAAGTGATGTTGAATGACTAGGCAGAATATGATGGTAACTTATTTTGCGTCTGTGAATTCAGTGACTGAAGGGGCAGGAAGGAAACTGAACCCTCCGGAGGGGGCATCGAAGAGCAGCCATAGATAAAGTGCCAACGCGACTGTGACTTAGAATCTTCACACAGCTTTTGACTTTATTGGTCCTTCCTCCTCTAGCATCTTCTTCTCCCCTCTTGTCTTGCTTCATTGCTTGTGGAGTCTCATCAAGGACAGCAGTCCTCAATTTCTGGATTCTCTGTGTCAATTCAGATACCGCTACTTCCATCCCAAGTTTCCAATTTGGTAGATCTGGTGCTACAGCTAAGGGGATGCTCCTTTAGGAAACTTCCAGTTGTGGCTGATGCTGTGAGGCAGGGCCATGATTTGAGATGCATCAGGCAAGGAGCTTTGCTTTGCTATCTTAATATTTTTTCAATCGTTAATTCATTTACCCAACATTTACTGAGATAGTATCGAGCCAAGTAAAGTTGTCTCAGTTTGCTCTCTATTGCTGTGAAAAGCACCAAAAGCAACTTGGGAAGGAAAGGGTTACAGTCCCAGTGAGGAGGAGCCTGGAGGCTGGAATTAGAGTGTCTCCCCAAGACTTGCTCAGCTCATAGGTGCCAGGACCATTTGCCCTAGGGTGGCACTGTTGGTATTCTGTCTAAGCTCCACCCTACACCTACCTGGCAATAGCCAGGTATGCCCAGTCCCAGAGATCTGGCCCACTATAAAAGGGGCTGCTTGCCCCTCCCCTCTTTCTCTTTGCTCTCTCAGCTCACCTCTCTGCCCCTTGGGCTCTCCTTCCCCCCTCCACGTAGTCATGGCGGACCTCTATACCACTTCTCTCTCTCTCTCTCTCTCTCTCTCTCTCTCTCTCTCTCTCTCTCTCTCTCTCCTCTCTCCCTCTGCCTTTCTCTACTACTAACTCCCATCCCCTACTCTGAATAAACTCTATTCTATACCATGCCTGTGTGTGTGTGTGTGTGTGTGTGTGTGTGCGTGTGGTCCCTCAGGGGGAAGAAGTGCCTGGACAGGGGCCTGCCTGGCTCCCTTAACCCCAATCCTCTCTTTTTAAGTCCCTTCAGGCACAGCCTACAGCAGGCTATGTCTCCCACATCAGTCGTTAACCAACAAAATGCTCCAACAGGCCAATCTGCTGGAAGCAGTTTCTCCCCCAAGGCTCTCTTCCTAATTTACTCTCTAGTTAACATAAAAAACAAACAAACAAACAACAACAAAACAACAATAACAAACCTAACCAGATCAAATGCCTTAGAAATGTATGCATTCCGCAGAAACCCTTTTTGGTCACCACTCAGCGGTTTCATAGATGCTGAAAGGCTTATACAGACAAAGCTTAGCGAATACAGGCCTGACCATGGCAAACATTGTAAGGCAATCAGGTTGTGCCCTTTTATTTCTTTTCCTCTCCCTTGCTAAACTCATCACATTCCCAACGTTAGCCCCCTGAGGTCTATTCCCTTTATTTGGCCACCGACTCATTTCTGAGACAAAATACTGAAGTCCAGTGATTAAAATTCATTATTTGGCTAGTTCGTCCACTCAGGATTTACCAGTTCACTCTAGCACAGACTTCCCTCTTTTCTCCTTAAAACCCTCCCGCACAAGCACCCTCTCTTGCTTCTCCTGTCTCTTTTGCTTCTCTTGCTTTTGTGATTGTTGCTGCTGCTGCTGCTGCTGCTGCTGCCTTTGCAGTCTCCCTGCCTTGTTTGCCCCTCCAGGGCAATAAATCTCCTTTGTGCTGAGAGTTTGGTGTCTGGGTATGCCCTGTGCTGATTTCGATTCCAGGGGCCAACTTCCTTCAGTTTGTGGGTTCACTCTTGAGCAGGCACGACTTGGATTGCAGGCAGGCCGTCACACTCCAGAAGCCCCCTCCATAAAGCTCTTAATTGTGTCTCAGGGGTGTCAAGGGTTGTCACTCACACGCTTATAACCCTGTCAGTTCTGGCTACTACACATAAGCCTTGTTTGTGCATGTTTCCTGTCTGTGAAGCCGCTTAAGGGCTGGTCGCCGCTGCACCTGTCACTGCTGCTGTCTCCGAGTGTGACACGGTTCACCCCATGGACGCTGTCCTGCTCTGCTCCACTTAGACAGCACGTGCCTAAGCAGACCTGGAGAGAGAGTGAGGTGCCATCAGATCCCCTATCACATCTCCTCGGCTAGATCCCCAAATGTGTTGCTTGTATCTCATTATATCTCAGAATACATGAAAGATCAATTGAGATCTTCCTGCCGTTACCACGAATCTGTTAGAGCGGCAGGGCTGAGAATGGTTGGGTGTGCAGGGATTGTGATATGAGCCCAGGATGCCGTTCCTATTCTGGTTTTTGATCAGTTCATAACACAAGTGTGTTCAGTTACACATGCTCAGCTCAGGTATTTGAATTATAGACAGTGGCATATAAACTCTCAAAACCACTAGCTTTAAATGAAAGAGGAATCTGACTTTTCTCCATCATTTGCCTCCTGTACTTGTATTATATTTATTTATAATTCTGAAGCATTTCTAGTGTGCTAAATTTAATCTAGCATAGCTAACAGGCCTTCTTTTCTTCAAACACATTCTCATAGCTTATTTTCTGTTGTATAAACTGTGCTCGAGGTAAGGGGAGATGATTTACAGTTATGGTCTAATTTCTTGCTAGGGGCCCGAGCATTGAGCCAGTTTTGAGCAATCTTTACTTATGTGTGAAGATGCAGATCTACTGCTGAGTGCTTCTCGCCAGGCTGTGAGGATCCTGGGTCCAGTATTCAGTCTATTCAGCCACCGATTCTTCCCCATGGGTGCTCTGCAGGCAGGGCCCGAGGCCGCACACTGAGGACGTATTGCCCATCACTGAAATAGAGGCATTTAGTTGTCTAGATTCTCTGCATATTTTGGTAATAGCTTACATAGTCTTCAGTTAATTTTCCAGATCTCCCCCCCTCTCCTGTAATGAAATCAAAGGATTGACTCATCAGATAAGAGCATAGCTGTCCTTGTATGGGACCCAAGTTCAGTTTCCAGCACCCACATGGTCACTCACACCCACCTGTAACCTCATTTCCAGAAGATCTGACTGACACTGTCTCCTGACCTCCAAGGGCACCACATACATACGGCACACAACATACAGGCAAAATATTCATACACAATAAATAAAGTAAATAGATCTAAAAATAAATTAAAAATCTCAATAACTGAACTGAAGCAATTGTTAATTATTCTAATATTCATAAAACATCTAATGATTAAGAGGTGAAATAACCTTGTAAGTCCTTGGTTTTTTTAAACTTAAGTTAAATTGGCTGCTATATATTTGGGGAGGGTTGAGTCAAGGTTTTCCTATGTATCCCTGGCTGTTCTAAGACTTACTTTGTAGACCAGCCTGGCTTTGAACTCATAGGGATGCCCTGCTTCTGCCTCCCACTTGCTTGTTTTAAAGGCATGTGCCATGACATCTGATGGCTGACATGGATTTGATGTGTTATGGTATGGTCTGTTCGTGCACACATTTCTGGTGATTCGACAGGACCATTCTAACACACAGGTTTAAAGAAATGATACCACCTTTCTAGGACAATTAGGCTAAATGGATCATGGCAGGGCATTTTTTTTTTTACTGGAGCCCAAGAGTATCCTTTTGCTCTTAATCACCTTTAGTCACAGATCAAGAACACATTTAGAACCATGAGACATCTCTGGGGAATACGGCTACTGGGTCTCTTGCTTCTGTATAAGCAATTGCAAGCTGTGACAATGACTAGCACTTCACATTTTTATAAGGGCATCTCTGAGGAGACAGGTTCTCCTGAAGGGCTAATCCCACTACAAGTCAGTGTAGACATGTAGCTCAGTCAGAATGGGTTCTATGAAGGAGCCTCTCATGCTGCATGGATGTCTACAGATTTCCACAAAACAATGTAAGAAATGGAACTCTCTGCACACAGTTTAAGGAAAAAATAAAATATACAGTGCTATTTAAACAGTTGCAAGCTGGTAAGGTGGTTCATACTTGTAATACTAGCATTTACAAATCTGAGGCAGGAGGATTACTGTGAATTCTAGGCTAGACCTTGTCTCAAAATAATGGCAAGACCACCACCAACCAAATAGCAACAACAATAACAGACATAAAAAGAACCCCCCCCCAAAAAAACCCAAATAAAACAGAACCTAATTAAAACCATGTTCCTTATTACTAATAACGTCTCTACATCATAGTATTTCTAGGATTATGAAGTTGACAGTACTTCAGTTTCCTGACAGGGCAGCTTGGTACTCTCCGGACCTGGAGTGAAAATTGTCAGCAAACACACGAGTCATTTCCATGTGGGAAGCCGGAGAAAGGCTGCAGCTGAATTGAGGTTTCAGAAAAGTGGTGCGTCCTGTTGGGTGTACCCCTGTGCGCCCCTGTGGACTCACATTCCCCAACCTTCTGAAAGCTGTTCCCCAAATAAAGAATGCATAGGACTCTCACTGGAAAGTTACTCACTAAATCTTCCCTTTTCTTTGTTGACCCTTGCTTGTTGCATGCTACACACCCAAGAATGGGCATTCCCTGTGTTCTGTGTTCTGAGATGAAGTGTGGGTCACCACACGAAGGGAGTTTGCCATGTAATCGAAACTGCACATGGAGACTGATGAGCATCCCACCTGAGGCAGGGCTGAGGGAGCCAGCTTGCTGGTCATCTGACGTGCTGCTTGAGAGAACAATTAGGAGAGGTGGGGTGTAGTAACTAGTGTGTGATGGTGGAATGATGGATCTCAGAGTCTGAGGAGACATCAGTAGCCAGCTGGAGAGATACTGTGATATCGGCCCCTTTGAAGAGACTGCAAGATGCTCATTGGAGGGAACATATACCCCATGCCCACAGAACTGCTCAGTAGATTCACAACAGTTTCAAAGGGGAGATTATCTGCTCCCCCTGTTGGGATTCTGTCTAAGCTCCACCCCACACTTACTTGGCAAAAGCCAGGTATGCCCCGCCCCATAGACCTGGCCCACTATAAAAGGGGCTACTTGCCTCTCCTCTCTCTCTCTCTCTCTCTCTCTCTCTCTCTCTCTCTCTCTCTCTCTCTCTCTCTCTCTCCCACACACACACACTAACTCCCAATCTCTATCCTGAATAAACTCTCTTCTATACCATGTGTGCGTGTGGTTCCTCAGGGGGAAGATGTGCTTGGACATGGGCCCGCCTGGGCACCCCCTTCCCCCACACCGCCGTGCCATGCTCCCTTAACCCCCATTTCTCCTCTTAAGCCCCCTTTCATTGGTGCATTGGCCTTTCATTGGTGCGTTGGCCCTTCATTTGGCCTTTCACTCCCCCTAGTCTATCGAACACCGGGATACCTGGAGCCAGACTTAGCATCCCATGAGGAGGTAGAAGGGTCCAGAATGAATTCACTACACAGGAAACAAACACCGAATGGGTCGTCTTGCTTTTTTGCTTCAGTAGTTGTGAGTGAGTGAGTGTGTGTGTGTGTGTGTGTGTGTGTGTGTGTGTGTGTGTTTGATTTGAGATAAGTTCTCGCTATGTGGCCCAAGCTGACCTCTGACATTCTTCAGTCTCCAGAGTGCTGGGATTGTAGGCATGAGCTGCTATGCCCAACTCCTAGCCAAGCTTTTTGAGAGGCCAAGATAGCTTCTGCAGAGGGAACGTGATTCAACTCTAAAATGAAAAGATCTGACTATGATATAGAATCAAACATTTTGATAAGTTATGCAGAGACATCTAGGACTAATGATAACTGATGAACTTCAAGCCCCCTCCCAGTGCAACCCCAAGTGCAGAAAGAGGAGTCCCAGGTCCCACCTGCCGTTTCAGCCAAGGCCTTGAAGAAGGTAATGAGGCCTCAGCATAAGTTTGATGGGCAGTGGAAGTAATGATACACTAATTGATTTATGATTACATTGAACGAGCCTCGACTGCTGTACTGATTTTATTTTTACAACATAATTTCTTATGCTTGTTCCCAAGTCTACAATAGTGGCTTTGCCTTGGCATGACCGGTCTCAGTAGATGGTTCCTTGAGAAATTCAGTAAGGTGTGGATAGGAGGAGATGAAGACAAACATCACCAACTGTTCTAGGTCCTTCCATCAGTGCAGCCTCCTTTAACCACAAGGGGGAGCCCTAAGGGAGATGCTGTTGTCTGGAGCGTGGATGTGGACTCAACACAGACTAGACCAGCTCCAGTATGCACCACACACCACAGCCATGGTCGGGAGAGCCATGCAAGCTCCCTTTCTGACTATCCTTTGCTGACCACATGGCTCAGTTCCTGCTAATCCCTATTGTGACGGAAGGAGGAGACTGATGAATTGAACCTTTCTTTCCTTATAAAGAACGTTATTTTCAGGCAAGAGAGCAGTCAGCCGAATTCATGAGTGCATACAACCTTTATTTGCTTCCTAGGTGCCCCTGAAGTTGCTTCTAAAATGTCTGCAAGAGGCTTCTGCCAAGTGTTTATTTTTAACTTTTTAACTTAATATTTTATGTTGTTGAAGATAGGACTTAAGGGCTTCCACATGGCAAGCCAGTGTTCTGTCAGCGCGCCACATCTCCCCTCATGGCTTCCTTTGTAAAGACTCACATAGGTCACTTAATCTTTTGGATATTCGGAAAGCATAAGACAGCTATAAAAAGCATCTGCCATTGTACCCTCTCGGAAACTTCTGAGATACTCTCTAGAAAACAAATCCATGTTCATAGGGTTTGCTTTAAGAGTTTTGGAGCATACAGAAAATGACCTTAGTGCCCGAATTCTCACGAAGTTTAGCCAAAGCCTATCAGAACTTTAAGGTTCCTGTCCATCTCTCATCTGTCTCTTTTTATGATGTATCTGAACTTTTAAAGAGGAAGGAGAGTTACCAGATGGGAAATTCTTTGCTTTTATTTTGGCATTGTAACACGATATTTTTCTAGCATTATACAGCACCTTATTCTATTCTTTTCATTTCCCAATACATCACAGTCTTTTGTTTAAAGGGGGGGAAAATCGTTCCTATCCCATTGGTGGCTTCTTGTTTGATTCTGTTTGCTTCGGAAGCAAAGACAGTAAGCTCGGTGAGACCCCAAGGTCATCCGATCCTGCCTTTGTGCCAGGACATGCAAATGACCCAGGCCAATCACTAACCTGTTTTCAGAAGACCTCCAATCGGGAGGGGTCTGGGCTGCCTCCTGAGTGCTGTTGCTGGCTTCATTTGCATGCCGCAAGCGCCTGCCTTCCCACCTCCAGCACTCTTATCTGACGCTTCCGTTTTTTCTGCTCATTTCCAGTGACCTCCTTATTAGTTTTGTCTACTCTTTCTGGCCATTTTTTCCCCTCCAGAACTGGTAGGAGACAAGTGTTAGTCTGCAAACAGCGGAAGGTAAGTTGCAGGCCCTGGACTCCGGCGTCCTGGTCCCCCTCCCCAACTCTATGGGGTCAGGCGGGGGTCAGTAGCACTCCTCATTTTACAAAGGTATTTATTTGGCAAAGGGGTCTTCACCAACCCCAACAAACACTTCAGATCACTTCAGCTTCCCAAGGCTGACATTTCTGTGTCGCTTAGCAAATGGGACACTAGAGGGCTCCCAGGGGTTGAAGGAAGCAGAAAGTTGTTTGAATGAAAACTGGCTCTGAACTGTGTTTAGAGAAATTCAAAATTAAATTTGATTTTTTTTTTTAGTCATCTTTAAAAAGAACCTCACGTGTCTGAAACTAGTGCAGCAGCCAGTTTACAAATCATTTGGCTTTGCTGTTAGACGGCGGCGGCAGCTTTTAAGGCTGAGCTGAGATGTTTGAAAGGTGGAACACTCTCGACCATGAAATATGTGCTCCTTACGTGCCTCAGCCTTTCAAAGTTCTGTGCATTAGAGTCAGGGATTCCATTCTTCCTGGAGTTAAGCGTGGGGCCAGCTCTGTAAGTAAAGTTTTGTTTTATTTTTAAATAGTTTTTTCCTCTATTTAAAAATGTGAAGAAAAAGGCAAACAAACAAACAAACAAAAAAAACCCAAAAAGCCCTAGAGATTCTTTTCTTTCATTTTGTTTTCTTTAGTGGAAAGAAAAGAAATAAAAAGTAATGTGTGTGTGTGTGTGTGTGTGTGTGTGTGTGTGTGAGAGAGAGAGAGAGAGAGAGAGAGAGAGAGAGAGAGAGAGAGAGAGAGATTACCCTTTCCAAGCTATATAGACATCAAGGGGTAGTTAAATAACAATTTTAGATATGGAACAAATTTTGGAGACAATATGGAACATTTATTAAGAGGATATGTTTAAATATGAACTCAGTACTTGGTGTTTTTGCCCGAGTAGTTTATATGTAGCTTATAAGAAATTAGCATGCCTATAAAAATCTTAAAAAGTATTTATTTCCGTCTTATTTCTGAATCACTAAAAGAGGGTCTGCAGGGGATCCTGGTTGATGACATTTAAATGTTTTGCTTCTCAGATGTGGTGGCTTTAACTGTGAGCTATCAACTGCTCTTTGCAGTTTGTCTTCATTACTTTAAAGTGAAATCAGACCCCCACACCCACCTTGCTTCTGTGTTTTAAACTTTACACCAAACTTGGTAGAATTTATGGAAGGAAAGGGTTACCCGCCTCTTTCCTCTTGTAGAGGAACTGAAATGGGTTGAGTTAGTGACTCAGTCAACTTTGTTTCCATTCATTCCCAGAGTCAGCCCTCCTTTCTCCTGGGGAAGGCTGATAGGAGTTTAAAAGGCTTGCGGTGGCCAGTGCGCAAAGCAGTCCCAGAACCCGCAGCGACCCTTCTCTTTTACCTCTGCCTGTTGGAGACCACTTAGATAGTGAAGCGGACTGGACGGCTGGATTTAGGAAGCCATGAATCATGTCACCAGAAGCCAGCTGCAGACTTTAAACTCAGTTCAGCATGTGGAAGCGGCAGAGAAATGACCTGTCCAGACAAGCCGGGGCAGCTCATAAACTGGTTTGTCTGCTCCCTCTGTGCCCCACGAGTGTGTAAACTTTGGAGTAGTCGGCGCCCCAGGACCAGACGGAACCTCCTGCTGGGCACTGCCTGTGCCATCTACTTGGGCTTTCTGGTAAGCCAGGTGGGCAGAGGCTCCTTTCAGCATGGGCAGGCAACTGACAGGGGGCCACCCAACAGCCACGACGTCTTCAAAGTACCCTTCCCGGAGATCCCCCTGGATGGTACCCTGGCCCCTCCAGAGTCGCAGGGCAATGGAAGCACATTGCAGCCCAATGTGGTGTACATTACTCTACGCTCCAAGCGCAGCAAACCTGCGAATATCCGTGGCACGGTGAAACCCAAGCGCAGGAAGAAGTATGCGGTGGTGGCATCTGTAGCCCCTGATCAGGAGGTGCTGGTTAGACCGTCCCTTTTACAGCAGGAAGTTGCACGGGCAGCAGATGCGAAAGTACCCGGCTATGTTCAGGGTTACCTGACCAAGGTTGGTGAACGACCCTGGAAGGTGCTGCATGGTCCTAGAGGTTCAAATTTGCAGCAGCCTAGGGCCCAAGAGAGCAACATTAGGATTTATAGCGAGAGCGCCCCCTCATGGCTGAGCAAAGAAGACATCCGCAGAATGCGCCTCCTGGCTGATGGTGAGGTGGCTAGCATCCTACCGGCGATCTCCAAGAGTGGTACCCGCTTGCTGGTGTTGGAAGAGAACACCTCAGGCTCTGTGCCTGGCTGCGGGTCTAGCCCCTGTGGGCTTCTCAAGCAGCCTCTGGACATGAGTGAAGTGTTTGCCTTCCACCTGGACAGGATCCTGGGTCTCAATAGGACCCTGCCATCTGTGAGCAGGAAATTTGAGTTCATCCAAGGTAACAGACTCACTTGCTTCTTATTTGCAGCTGCCGGGGATTTTCTTCTTTCCCCCACTCTCTCTGAATTATTTTCCCCACCCGTGTTTCCCATTTGGACAGCAGCAGCAGCAGCGTCATCTTTCCATACTTGGGGCATTCCTTTTCCCAGTCTGGCGATGTTAAGAGTTCTAACGCACGGCTGTGCGGGGCATGTGAGGGAAAGGCCACACTGCAATCTTTGCTCTCCATTTCTCTCTGCGCACTTTTTCGTGGCATGTTAAATCTAAGTGAAACCAATGACAATTTGCATGATGACCAGAAGCTAGGGTACAGAGCTTGCTGACGGCCTCGCCTGGAACCTTACAGGTTTCTATGGAAACTTCCTAGGACAGTTTAAAGTGTAAGGGGTTGTCCGGGGGCATAGAGAAATGATGGCTCAGCGGTTAAGAGCACTCAATACGTTTGCAAATTACACACACACACACACACACACACACACACACACACACACACACACACACAGTGTTTCACAACCGTCTGTAACTTTAATCCAACTTTTATCCAACACTGTCTTCTTACCTCTGTAGGCACCAGGCATGCATGTGGTACACTTACAGATACAAAGACAAACACTCCTATGCATAAAATAAAGATTAAATTTTTAAAAAGTTAAGAGGAAAGTGGTTATCTTTCCTCAGCAAACAGTCTTTGTCAGAGGCTCAGACAGAACTGACCACATGAGCGCCAACTCTTTTACCTCGACTGTCACCAATGGACTCAGCCTCTTTAAGAAAGAATATAAGGTGAAATCATGGGTGCGTTTAGAGTATATACTAACTAGCTGCGTGGCTTCTGCAAGCTTCATTGTTTACAGAGCCCGACGTGTCCTCCTGTAACACAAAGGTAGTGCCGTGGGCATGTGGTCACTAACAAGTACAGCTTTGCAGTGCTGGTCTCTGGAAATGATCATGCCATATAGAGAATTCTCTCTGAATGAGAATGCATTGTCAGGGTTGGAATCTGAGGTACACTCAGTCAGTGACTTGTGTTGGGATGCAGCACAATCCAGGCTGAGATGTTCTAGCATCTCTCTTCAGCTGTGCAGTGGCAGTACTGTCCACACCATGAAGTTGCTGGTAGCTCACACATGGAAAACAATTCTTGGCACACAACCTTCAATAAGTGTTGGCTGTTGCTGTTCTTCCACTAAGTGCGCCAAGTACCAAGTTCCTTGAGTTGCTTTGGGCCATCAACCCTCAAGGGTCATTTTCTCTTATGAACAAACTAGCAATAGAACTCTTCTAGCTTGACTATGCCTATTTTGTGCCAGAATTCTTCTTGGATATTTGATTCTATTCCCTGGGTTTCTAGAATATCAAAAAACTCAAGATTCAGTTTGAAGAAGTCTCTGGCATGGTCCCCTCTCCAACCATATCTAAATGGCAGTTGAAATAAATTAGTAGAGTCACGGTTGTAGACTCAGCATGACGAGTTCAGTTTGTAGGATTTTGTATCAGGTGACTTCAGCGGTGCTCTGCTCTTGCTTCAATATCTTCTCCCTTCAGTTTTTTAGAGTCATGAAGTCAGGTTAGCTTCCTCAGGAGCATATGAAAGGACTCACATGTACATCATCTCATACATCTGTCTTGTTTCAGTGAGTCAGGAAACAAGAACAGACCAGTTTCAGCATGCGATGAACATTTCTCAGGTTTCCCCTTCCTATGTTGCTTTTTCCTCCTGATTTCTGTCGGGTGTGGATTTCCCTGTCAGGACCTCCCATTCTTGTAGCTCAATCTTAGTTTCACATGATCATGTCTGAACTCCGAAGGAGATCTGGCTTATTCTGTATAATCCTGTTGTATCATCTCTCCCTGCCCACTGGTCTCTGTGTCTGGGAGACAGCAATGTTTCCTGTATCTTTTTATTGTGTGTCTGGATCCTATTGGAGCATATGACATACTATAGATACTCAGTGAGCACGCTGAATGAATGCAGGAATTCCTTCTCGTCTTGTTTCTTTGATGCTTGACAGCAAATCTGTATCCGCCTCCAGCTTCTAATGCTAAGGACAAGTATTAGTATTTTTATCCTAAAACCAGGCTGGGATTCATCTAGAGGGCTACATGAAAATTTACTGTGGAGGCTAATGACAAATGTTCCTGGTAGCCTTGTCACCATACAGATAACAAGGCTATAAATGTATTATGCTGAGGACCATCAGCATAGCATGTTGGTATAATTCTAGCATGATTTAATGATGAGTTTTCTGTAGGCAAAACAACGTGATTTGTTTAAATGATATTGTTTGTTCTAGAAATACATCTTTTTATATGGAGGAGAGAGTAGGTAGCTAGCACAGTAGGTAGTTAGCACATCTTGTATGTAGTCTGTCCTAAGGGTTGTTTCTATTCTTTGACTTTTACTTGTGTTTATAAAAATACATTTATGTCTCATACAAAGAAGACAGCTTGTCTGAAGCACAGTTTAGTATTTGGGTTATCTTGCTGACTCTCCAAGAATCTTACACAGTTGGCATTTTAAAAAAATCTTAATTTGAGATGAAAGACAAGTCTGTTTAGAGTCACAAAAGGAGAATGGATTCTTGAGACCAGAAGGAACAAAGGCTCTATATTCTCTGAATTTTTATCCTAAGTTTCCAAGTTTTTCTAGATTTCACCAGTCAGCTTCTTTAAGGGGCCACAAGGCATTTCTTTTTCTCTCCATATATGTATCAATCAGAATCTCAGCCATTGAATACAGTATCGCAGGTGGCCAACACCCATGCATGCATACAGGCTGTGGAAACATCTTCTCCAAAGGGAACAGCAGCCTCCACTGTGACCATGACTCGCTGAGTGTCCCTTCACACCAAGCACCATGTAGTTTTAAGAACTGGGTCTCTATTATCAAATGAAGTCCACATAAAGGTTTTTAGAAGTGTTCTTAAGTCATAGGACCTTGGAACTCCATGATAGGAAGTTGCTGGATATGGAGATAGAAGGCCAGAATAAATAAATAGCTTTATTAAAAGCCCATGGATATAAACTGATATAAAAGGGATTGTGTAACATTCCTAGGGATATACAAAGAAGACCTCTGAATGGTTTGCCCACTGTTGGTCTCCCAGTAGAAGCTTCCCATTGGTTCAGTGCAGTGATAAGAGGGTCCCAATTATCAACACATCTCACCTCACCAGAGGTTTATGCACTGAAATTAGAAGATGCACTTACTGTTGCTCCTCCTGTGGGGCTGAAAGTTCCTTTCTCTAGCTCCTCCACTGGGGACTTTGTGCTCAGTCCAATGGTTGGCCGAGAGCACTCACCTCTGTATTTATCAGGTACTGCAGAGCCTCTCAGGAGATAACTACATCAGGCTCCTGTTAGCAAGCATTTGTTGGCATCCACATTAGTATCAGCCCCATAGGAAGAACAACAATATGAACCAATCAGTACCCCCAGAGCTTCCAGGGACTAAACTACCAACTAAAGAGTACACGGGACTAAACTACCAACCAAAGAGTACACACAGAGGGACCCATGACTCCAGCTGCATATGCAGCAGAGGATGGCCTTGTTGGAAATTAAAGGGAGGAGAGGCCATTGGCTCTGAGAAGGCTAGATGTCCCAGTATAGGGGAATGCCAGGACAGGGAAGCAGGAGTTGGTGAGCATGGGGATGGGATAGGGTATTTTCAGAGGGGAAACCAGTAAAGAGGATAACATTTGAAATGTAAATAAAGAAAATATCTAATAAAAATGATGCACAGAAAAAAAAAGAAGATGCACTTAATAGGGCTAACCTAGGTCATTATTGATCCGCCCGTCCCATCTTAACATGATCAGGTAGCTCCTAGGAATATTTCTACTAGCCTATAGCTGGGCAAAAAATGTCTACCACAAAGCTTGTTTTGTAATAAAGGCTCACATACACACAGAGATGTGTATTTCATACACATGATGTGATGTAAAACACAATATCCAAATAATGCCTGCAGTATAGTATGCTGGAGGTTGTTGGTTCTCTATGTTCAGTCAGATGGCTAACTGGGGCTCAGGGCTGCCCCCTGGCATTGCTGGAAAACATCATCAGATATGGCTAGTTCAGGGAAAGATCAAAACTCAGAATTTTAAATATGAGTTCTACAGAGTACTTTCATACCATCGTAAAGTTGAAAAGTTGTAAATTAATTACAGCTATGGAACAAAGACTGTCATTATAGATTATCTTCAGCACATATTTTTAAGATTAAAAAATTAAATCATATGTATATGTGTTTTTGAGTCTTTGGCTTATACATGTGGATGCAGTACTGTCAGAGTTCAGAGCAGGGCACTGGATACCCCGGAACTGGAGTCACACAGGGTTTTGAGCTGCCTGATATGGTTGCCGGGAATGGAGGTCTTTCACAAGAGTAATATGCTCTCGTAACTACTGAATCATCTCTCCAGACCTGTCTTCACAACTTTAAAAATTGATAAAAGAAATAATAATTCAATCATCACAGAATTATTAGCTCAGATTACTCTTGGACTGGTTCTTGGTTTGAAGATATGTTTTAAATGAATCTCTTTAAATATAAAAATATGTTTTTGAGATCTATGGACTTGCTGATACTTTTTTTAAAAATATTTTTATTTTCTATATTCTTTGTTTATATTCCAAATGATTTCCCCTTTCCCAGATTCCCCCTCCCCATATGTCCCATAAACCTTCTTCTCTCCATCCATTCTCCAATCACCTCCCTCCTTTTTCTCTGTCCTCATATTCCCCTCCAATGCTAGATCAATCCTTTCCAGGATCAGGACCCTCTCCATACTTCTTCATGGGAGTCATTTATTATGCGATTTGTGCCTTGGATATTCAGGACTTCTGGGCTAATTAATATCCACTTATCAGAGATTGCATTCCATGTGTATTCTTTTGTGATTGGGTTACCCCACTTAGGATGATATTTTCCAGATCAAACCATTTGCCTAAAAATTTTGTGAATTCATTGTTTCTAATTGCTGAGTAGTATTCCATTGTGTAAATATACCACATTTTCTGTATCCATTCCTCCTTTGAGGGACATCTGGGTTCTTTCCAGCTTCTGGCTATTATAAATAAGGCTGCTATGAACATAATGGAGAATGTGTCTTTATTGCATTTCGGGGAATCCTTAGGGTATATGCCCAGGAGAGGTATAGCAGGGTCCTCCGGAAGTGTCATGTCCCGTTTTCTGAGGAACCGCCAGACTGATTTCCAAAGTGGTTGTACCATCTTACAGCTCCACCAGCAGTGGAGGAGTGTTCCTCTTTCTCCACATCCTCGCCAACACCTGCTGTCTCCTGAGTTTTTGACCTTAGCCATTCTGACTGGTGTAAGGTGAAATCTCAGGGTTGTTTTGATTTGCATTTCCCTAATGACTAATGATGTTGAGCACTTCTTAAGGTGCCTCTCGGCCATCCGAATTTCTTCAGGTGAAAATTCTTTGTTAAGATCTGTACCCCCTTTTTTAAATAGGGTTATTTGGTTCCCTGGGGTCTAACTTCTTGAGTTCTTTGTATATATTGGATATTAGCCCTCTTTCAGATGTAGGGTTGGTGAATATCCTTTCCCAATTTGATGGTTGCCATTTTGTCCTTTTAACAGTGTCCTTTGCCTTACAGAAATTTTGTAATTTTATGAGGTCCCATTTGTCAATTCTTGATCTTAGAGCATAAGCTATTGGTGATCTGTTCAGGAACTTTTTCCCTGTGCCCATGTCCTCAAGGGTCTTCCCCAGTTTCTTTTCTATTAGTTTCAGTGTGTCTGGTTTTATGTGGAGGTCCTTGATCCACTTGGAGTGAAGTTTAGTACATGGAGATAAGAATGGATCAATTCGCATTCTTCTGCATGCTGACCTCCAATTGAACCAGCACCATTTGTTGAAAAGGCTATCTTTTTTCCACTGGATGTTTTCGGCTCCTTTATTGAAGATCAAGTGACCATAGGTGTGTGGATTCATTTCTAGATCTTCAATTTTATTCCATTGGTCCACTTGTCTGTCACTGTGCCAATACCATGCAGTTTTTAACACTATTTCTCTGTAGTATTGCTTGAAGTCAGGGATACTGATTCCCCCAGAATTTCTTTTGTTGTTGAGAATAGTTTTAGTTATCCTGGGTTTTTTGTTATTCCAGATGAATTTTAGACTTGCTTTTTCTAACTCTGTGAAGAACTGAATTGGGATTTTGATGGGGATTGCGTTGCATCTGTACATCTCTTTTGGCAAGATGGCCATTTTAACTATATTAATCCTGCCCATCCATGAGCATGACTTGCCGATACTTATGTTCAGCATTTTCTGGAATGCTGCAAAACTATTCTAGAAAAAGAAAAGAGTGTGTATGGGTAAGTTTATAATTAGGTAGGGAATGTCAGAGCATGCCGATATTCAAGATCTTGTCACTGTTATGGAGACAGATTTGTGTTCTATAGCTATCTTTTAGGGAGTTCCAAAGATAAAAACAAAGCATTTTTTTTAAAAGATCTAGCTTTAGTCCCTCTTTATGCCTTAAGATTAAGAACTATAAGCCTCTGATGTGGAGAAAGAGGTTGGCTGGACCTCTTTAAGGGGTTTAGGAAGAAGAGCAAACTGCACAGTGGCTGCATGTTAATAGATCTAACCTGTACAAGTGGTTAGGCCCAACATGGCCAACTGGGATGATGCCTAAGAATCCTTTACTAAATAATGAACCTCAGAGTCCTTTATCAAGATATCTTCAACTGTGCACATTCCTAACACAGACAAGGTCCTCCGTCAATGCTCAGCACCATGAACAAATGAAAAAATAAAATATCAGTAATATCTGATATGTAGAATTGGTAACAAACATAATAGACAAGACATCACATGTGCTATAGATACTAGGTGATGTCTAACTATAAATCCTTTGGAAATGCATCTTGCTGCATTTGACACTGTGACAAATGTGGGAGAATTCTGAAGTTATATAAGGTTATAAATTTCTCCCCAAGCCACATAGTTAGTGATTAGTAAAGTTGAAACTTTTACTTCACAGGCTGTTTTTCCACAGGTTGTTTCTGTAAACCAACACCACGTTTTAAATACTGTCTGTGATGGTTATAGAATAACAACTAAACTGTACAAAGTTCAGTGTGATCATTTCTGATCGTGCTACTACAACAGCATACTATTTATTATTAATTAATTTATTTACACTCAACAATATAACTCTTACAGTGTTTTTGCTCTGAGGAAAAATTATTGATATACCACTCTGAGCACTGCTATATTTGTTTTTAAATGAAAGCTAAGATTCTGATATTTAACAGATTTCCCTGTTTGGTTCCAATAGCCATGAGCATGAAAATATGGTTGAACATGTTAGTTTGTTTTCTGTCTCTCTTTTCTTGTGCAAGATTCTCAAATTGTTGCAAAGGGCACCAGGTACATATGGTGTTGGGTTGATATATTCAGATAACTTTTTGAAAGAAAAGATTGAAAACTTTTAATCTAAAGTAAGACAAAGCAGACTATGACCATGTAAAAACCAATGCATTTAAAAAGGAAAGCCAGGGCTGGTGAGATGGCGTAGCAGGCAGTCTTGATGACCTCCTGTGTTTGATCTCTGGAACTCACACGGTGAAAGGAGGGAGACAACTTCTGAAAGCTGTCTATTAACCTCAACCAGAACTCTGGCATGTGCTTGTTCTC
Organism: Apodemus sylvaticus; assembly: GCF_947179515.1. Taxonomy (NCBI): domain Eukaryota; kingdom Metazoa; phylum Chordata; class Mammalia; order Rodentia; family Muridae; genus Apodemus; species Apodemus sylvaticus. The sequence continues at coordinate 87,905,498 of NC_067475.1, read as the reverse complement.
CCCCCAAATAACCAAATGAATGAATGAATGAGTGAGTGAATGAGTGAATAGATAGAGAGATAGAAAGGTAGACAGATAGGCAGATAGATGCATAGATGATAGATGATGGATGGAAACCTAGCGCCATCTGCCCTCTGGATTAGGAGCTTTGCCAAAGCTCCCCTGAGTCCACACGTTTCTGTGAATGGGTCTCGGGAACACCATTTGGGTAGCACTTTAGCATCTTGCTATTTTTCATACCCAGCATGGAAGATGCACTATGTATGCTTCATTTTTAGGATGCTGTTTTATTGCCATGGGGCTGTCATATTGAATTAAGGTAGGCTAGTTCCAAGAATTCTGCACAGTGAGCTGCTTGGATGACAAACTATAGGCGCCCCCCACACCTTAAATTCAGTGTGGATCCCAAGTCGGTTCACCGTTCCACAACTTGCATTGCCTCTTCTTATTACAGGAGAAATACATTGTGTGCTTGTTTTCCCTGTTTTCTCAACTTTCCCAAGGAAGCCTCAGGAGCCCGAGCTGCTGCTGTGTCCACCAGGGTGGAAGAGTGGACAGCTTTGATTTCCCTGTTGTTTCAGGGGTCAGGTGGGGATGGAATCCACTTGGTTGGAGTTCTGAAGATGCCTTCATGATTTGAAACACACAGTGGTTCCGATTCCTATAAACCCTCGACATGTCTGCAAACATTCTTGAAATATTTATTTAGGGGTGTACAAGCACGGTTTATTGTTGAAATTTCTGCTCAAAAGCACATGCTGTTCCTTATCAGAAAATCCCCAAGGCTATTTCTTTAGCAATCAAATGGAGCTGGCCAGATAAATACTTGCATTCATTTGCGGACATCCGTCCCAAGCTTCACTGGCTGGCTGTGGCGTCCTCTTGTTTGCCCGCTACATACCTTCACAGGCACACTGGAGACCCGGCAACCTTCTACTGTGCACCTGGAATGTCTTCCTCCATCTCACAGTGGGCAGGACAGGGGCAACCATGAGTGGTTGTTACAGTATTCACACTGTGAGCATGCGCCTCAACTCTATGCAAATCTACTCCCCTGCTAGGATGATATTAATCTGTATTCCTTTAACAAATATTTAAGGAGCACCCCACTTTTTACTAGACACTCTTCTGGTCCTTGGGGCTGCATCCCTGCCCAGCATAGCTCAGGGGGACCATCCTTGTGGACCTGACATCATTGAGTCTTGTCCACTGCAGGCTTCAAACAGCATCCTGACCTCAAGGACTGACCCCTCTCTCTATGGACTGAATGTGTGGCAGCTTTGGGTTGGTGGAAGAACTGTGCAGGTTCAGTAGGACCACACAAGCTCTCCTACCTTAGCTAAGGGTCAATGCTTATGACTTCAGCACGGTTTGACTGTAATGAGCTCCATCTGTTGGCATTGAGTCTGTCTGTGGAGCACTGTCCCAGAACTGGGACAGGGAGTAGAACTTCCCTATTTCATAGCCATTCAATTCACACAGCTGTGTAGCTGAGAGTGTATACGGGCAGTGTGTGCTGCCTGGGTTTGACTCCAGATCCAATAACTTACTGATTCTTATTTTTTATGAGCATAATAATGATGATTAGAATAATGACATAATAATACTTTACCTGGCCTTGTCACTAACATTGACCCCCTTCTCTCTATAGATGTTCTCAAATATTTATCATAGCGCCTACTGCATACTTATAATAAATGTAACCTTTTGTTTTCATTTGGTTTCTAAGCTGATTTAGCATTTCTGCAGGGTGCTTTTTAGATTGTCATAGTTTCTCTAATTTTACTTGAGATAAGTAAATGGGCACCCACAATTAATTCAAAGCAAGTCCCGTTGCCGGCAATGGATGATACCATTGTTTTTAATTTTTGGAACTGAGAGCGCTTTCCATTCACTATCTCATTACGTCCTATTAGAGCATCATACACATGATTTCCTTGTGGTGCAGATTTCCGGTGAAAAAACTGAAGTTGAAAAGATAACATAGTTCCCCACATGGATGATGCGTAGTGAAGCTGATCGCAGATATGATCTGGGAGACTTGAGTAGCCTGGTTCTCCATCATCCTGCCTTGCTGCCTCCGTGATCAATCATGCCACAGGAGGGCCTCCAGGGGTGGTATCCCCACTCCCCAGTCATCCACACACTAACCTGCTTTCAACAGCCTCAATGTCCTGCCTCTCGCAAGTATAGCCCCGATGCTTTCCCAGTTCCGGCTTCATACCAATGGCCCAGGGTCAGTAGGCGGGTGTGTATGTGTGAGGATTTCCACCCCTCCTTTCTCGCCCCTGAGTCCTGTAACATCACGGATGTGGAGAGTCAAGTGCTAGTTGGCATGAATGAGGGCACAGAAAGCTTTGGACATTTCCCAGCTCTGTTTTTCAAGTTTCTCCCTAATCCTTCTCATTCGTTTTCAAGGAGGGCCTTGGAATCGAGGATTACTGAGGTCTCACGGCAGTGACACTTCTGTTCTGAGTCCATTAATTAGAACACACGAGTTGTTCAAGGACATTGGGGGATTACGAAACAAATCATTCATGTGTCCCAATCGTTTTTACGTTCATTTAGTTGTGTGTGTGTGTGTGTGTGTGTGTGTGTGTGTATGTGTGTGTATCGGAGGACGACTTCCAGCAGTTGTTTCTCTTTCACAATGTGGCCCAAGGCTCAAACTCAGGTCATCCGGAGTGCACTTTAACCCACTTAGCCATCTTGCTGGCCCAGAACGGTCTCTTAGAAATCACTGTGAATAGAGCAGAAGCTGGGATCGGTGTAGAAAGGCAGACAGCCTGATAGGCTTGCGAAGGCAGGGTCTCCTCAGGAAAATGCAGGCAGTTTTGAACTGGAGATTGGGGCTTGGAGGGGTGAACGAAGTGAGACAAGTTTGTCCTAGATGGGCGGTATGTTCTTTATCCTGTGAGGACCCTGAGCTTTTTCTTCAGCAAGTCGGGCATGGGGAGTAACGGAAGGATTTAGAGAAGAGAGTGGTTCGCTTGGGCTTATGCTACAAGGCTACTCTTGTCAGAAACTCATGACTCCTTTAACTGCACAAACCCCAAGACTCCCCAGACTAGGTTACCCAAAGACAAGGAGGACTTTACCGCCCAAATGTTCTTTATAGAGTCTGGTACCTTACCATATCCCCCACCACCCTGGGAAACCAATTTGATTTCTGTGGCTTTTTTTTTTTTCTTTTTTGAGACAAGGACTCTTTCTCTACATAGCCCTGTCTGTCCTGGAACTCACTATGTAAACTAGGCTGGCCTCAAACTCAAGAGATCCACCTGCCTCTGCCTCCTGAGTGCTGGGATAACCACGTGTGCTACCACAACCAGCCCTGATGCCTGCATTTTAAATAAACTCGGAGGCAAGAAGAATTTAGGGGTTCCCAGTGTGAAGTAGACTCTCCTCTTCTAGGGAGTGGGTGTTCAGGGCTCCTCCACAGCAGAGGTTCAGAATGAAGGATAGTTTTAAAAGTGGAGTGGGTAGCTTAGCTCACTTGGGCAGGTCACGTTGGATAAGTCACATGGCCTTCTTCCCTGTTCCCAGGCTCCGCAGTCACCTGAGTAGTTAATCATCAATGAAACATCCGGATGGGCTGAGCTCTGTTCAACCCAGAGGTCAGCTGTGAAGTGAGTGGTGCTTATTTGAATGCTCAGACTTGAGTATTTTTGTTTGGTTGGTTTTATTTTGCTTGCAGAAGTGGTCTAAATTACCTATAAATATGATGCCTCTTCAGCTGTAGTTTTTGTTGATAATTGTGCATACTTTGGGGTTATCATACATAATATAGATATATATATAATTGATATATATTTTTAATGTGGCATGCTAGGGTAATTAAACCTATCACTTCGATACTCAATATTGCTTCATAATAAAAGCATTTTAGCTTTTTTTTTTTTAAAGCTGGTTTGAAACACACAATGCATTATTTGGGTCGCCACTCTGGTCAATAGATCATGAATTTTTAAAAGCCTTCTCTATCTCTCTCTCACATGTATACACACGGGAGTGTTCTCACCCCTGCACTCCAGATGCCTGTGTCTTCCTCTGTTACTTTCCACTGCACTCTTTTGAGACAGTGTGGAGCCTGGTGCTCATTGTCTTCGGTAGACTAGCTGGCTCTACCTATCCCTAACCCCACCCTAACCCCACTCACAGCACTAAGGCTGAAAGCACATGCAGCCACACCCAGAATTCAGGTCCGCAGGCTTGTGCAGCAAGCGCCTTATCCCCTGAGACATCTCCCCTGTCACGAGATCATTGAATCTTCTTGTCCCATCTAACTGAAACTTGGCATTTTTTTTTATCATATGCTCTCAAGTAGTCTAGCTATTCTTCCTAGACTCTAGCAACAAACATTTTATTCTAAGAGTTCAGATACTTTAGTTCTACATATGGGATCGTGCAGTGTCTGTCTTTGTCTTTCTGTCTTGTTTAGCTCAGGTCTCCTGTTTCTTTGTGTTGCCCCGTGTGACAGCATTTCCCTGCTGTAGACTGAACAGTATTCCATCGTGCATGCGTACATCATGCACATGATGATGGTCTTGCAGGTTGCCTCGACTGCTTGGCTGTGGTGAAGGATGCTTCAATGGCCATGTGAGTGCAGACTCCTCTGTGCAATTCTGGTTTCATCTGGTGAGCATCTAGGAGTTGGGAGATAGGGTCATATATTTATTTTCCTTTCATCACTCTGAGATCCCTGCAAATAGTTCCCCACAATGCTGGATTAATTTCCATTCTCACCAACAGTGTCTGAAGTTTCTCCTTTCTCCAGGATTTTGCCAGGAGGTTTTTTTAATCTTGGTAATCACTCTAATAGATGTATAGTGATGTCTTCCTGTTCTTCAAATTATATAGAAATCTATTTCCAAGATAAATCCTGAACTCCACCTCTTGGGATTAGTTTTGTAGCATCTAGACATATGGAAACTACATAATTTTGCCTCTACCCTCTTTTCTTCAAAATGAACAAACAAGCAAACTTTATAAAACCTTATGAAGATTTGTTCCCCTGTTAGACTTGTCAGAGCTGGCGTTTGTTTTGTTGGATTGACACAGTCTTGCCAAATGAGTTGAGAAAGTTCTTGCTATGCATCTTGGGTAGGCTAGTATCTTATTCGGAGTGTTAGGTCTTGCCTCTGGTCCTCAAGAGACAGTGGTGGGATAGAAGCAATAACGTGTGACTTTTTTGTTTACCCTTTTATAACAAGCCATGAGCTGTTTGTCAGCAAAGCTTCCTCTCCTTGTGACCTGTGACTTCCAACCATATGTCCCAGAGCTCAGCTCAGTCTTTAGTTTGTCACTGTTTCCTGTTCACCCACTTCTTCACCTGGCCTCTTAAAAAAACATGCTGTATGTCTATACTTGTTTGGTTATATTAACTTCTAAGATGTGTAAGGTTCAGCTCTTGCCTGGAACCCTAGGGAGCTTCGTAAGAAGGTTTTATTTTTAAAAACATATATACTTTGTTCACATTTCTTCTACCCCAAACATAGGACTACGTTAGTCCAGAGAGTAAATGAGGCTTTTAAACTTTTAAGTGGATAGACAAATTAACAGTACCGAAAGTCCAGACTATGTGTGAACTTTCATCATCTCCTTTCAACTCACTCCTCTCTCAAGCCATCACAGACCTCACATTCCTATTTGGGCTTCCCTCACACATGTTGAATTGTCACACTCACAAGCTTCAAGCTGAGAGACTTCACCTGCCTGTTCACTTCAGTCAAACTGGGTACATGCAAGTAATACTGTACAGATGGAGTAGGTGTATATAGGTTGTTTAGGAATATATGTGCACATACATATATCCATGCAATAACAATGAATGAAAATCAGAGTCCATAAATTTGAAGAAGAGAGAAGAAGGGTATATAGGAGAGTTGGAGGGAGTAAAGAGAAAGAAAAATGTAATTATGTTGTAATAACAAATATAAAACTAAAAAATAGAGATAGGCAGAAATATTTTGTGTGTGTCTGCTTGTGTATATATATATATATATATAAAACTTGAGAGTAAGAGTTAGAGAGAAAGACACACAGAGAGATACAGAGAAGGACAGAAAGACACACAGAGAGGCACAGAGAGACAGAGACACACACAGTGAGACAGAGAGATGCAGAGAGACACAGAAAGGCAGAGACAGAGTTAGAGAAAGATAGAGAGATGCAGAGAGAGAGAGAGAGAGAGAGAGAGAGAGAGAGAGAGAGGAGTTGGGGGAGAGGGAGACACAGAGAGACCTTGTTTGTAGTACTCTTGGGAATGCTAGGCAAAAGATCTCAAGCCCAATCCTTTGTATATTGAGATAATTTCTCTTTCAAGTAGCTTATGCTAACCTTTAGGTCATAATATACTCTAGGCTGCCATGAACTCAAACTGTCCTTGCCTCAATATCTGCATGTTTGAATGGGGTGGGCACTACACGCAGCACCCATCTACTACTTTTGAAAAGATTTTTTTGAGTTTTTTTTATTTATGTGTATGCTTGTCTGTATATATATATATATATATATATATATATATATATATATATATGTGTGTGTGTGTGTGTGTGTGTGTGTGTGTGTGTGTGTGTGAGACACCTGTGAGCTGGTACCCTTGGAGGCCAGAAGAGGTAAGATCCCTGGGAACTGGAGTTCTAAGAGTTTGCGAGCTGCTAGATATGGGTGACAGGAACTGGATGTGGTGATCCTTCAAAAGAACAGCAAGGGCTTAATGATTGAGCCATCTTTCCAGCTCATATATATATATATATATATGAGAAAGATCTCTGTGTCTCTCTGTCTCCATGTCTCTCTGTATCTCTCTGTCTCTCTGTCCCTCTGTCTCTCTGTGTGTCTCTCTGTGTGTCTGTCTGTCTTTCTTTCCCTCTCTGTATCTCTCTGTGTGTCTTTCTAACTCTTATTCACAAGTTATATATATACATACATGCAGACACACACACACAGACACACACACACAGGAGCTGGAAAGATATCTATGTATGTATTATATACTTATACTATATATATATAGTATCAGATATATAGTATTAGATATAAGTATTAGATATTTAATGAATTGGTTAGTATGTAGGTCTGAATGTATATATCATGAGAATTATATAATGGATCAGGTTACAAATAGGGCTATGGATAAGAATAAAATTGAGAAATAATCAATTTTGAAGCTTATCCTAAGTTTAGAGTTTATGGTGATTCAGTGTCAGCTGGTATATTCTGTGTTATAGTAAAAAAAAGTAATAATAAGGGTAGGAGACTTAGGATAAATGAAAATTTAATTGATGTTGTAGTGTATAGTGGAAATGAATATATTTAATTTAGTTATGGAGATAAGGATTGGTATTATAAGTAAAATAAAAATGATTAGGTTTGAAGATGTTATTATATTAATTACTCTTATTTGGATTTGCACCAAGGTTTTTGGTCCTAAGACCAATGGCTTACTATTATCTTATAAAAGTAAGAAAGCCACATGTTCAGACATGGGAGCATGAATTAGTAATTCTCGCACACTTTCTTGTTAAATAAGGAGGATTATTTACTGTTATTAGATTCATAGTCAATGTTTTTCATAAACTATATTTACATATTGTTAGGCCTGTAATAAGTTTTGGGTTAATAGTTAATAGGATAAGTGGGATCATATGTGGGGCCATGAGTGTTAGTTCTTGTGCATGTGAAGGTTGTAAATTGTTTATATAACTAGTTAATTTACCTCGTTGAGTTGTAATAATTATATATATATATATATTCAATATGTAGCTGTGATAATGATATTAATCCCTATGAGGATAATAGAAAAATTAGATCAGGAGAAAAGTGATATAGTAATAAATAGTTCACCTATAAGATTAATTGATGGGGGGAAGACCAAGTTAGCTAAGCTTGCATGTATATCTCAAATCCTGCTTTTTGAGCACTGAAGAATAATGAAGTTAATAGGATGTAACAAGTTTGGGTACCTGGACACTTTCTACAAGGCCTTGGAGCACCAACACCTTATTGCTGTTAGCGGTGGGCAATCTGCAGTATAGAGCTTTCTGTTGGTGACTTGTTGATGCTTGTGATGGAGCCCGTGACATTTACTTCCTGCAGTGAAGATGCTCCACCGGTTTTGACTGGCCCATGCTTTCTTTTCAAGGATATTGTGTTTAGTGGAAGACCCGATGCTGAACTCTTACTTCCTTTCATTCTCATTCATGAGGAGTCTTGGAACGTGGCCCATTCTGATAGAAAGGACTTTTGATTCCCAGCTCGGAGCACTTTTGCTTATTTTTGTCTGGTGATAAATACGGGCAGACATTCACACTGCACCAGCCTGCTTGGCCTGCCCCTACGGTGTAGCAAAGCCAGTCAGCCAGTGTTTAAAGTGAAGGGCATTTAATGCATGTAGACAAAGGAGACTGTGTAAAGCGTACATCCTTGGTTAATTTTCGTGTCCATCTTCCCCAAAGAATGTCTTCTTTGTGCTGTTGAGTCAAAAATGACTAAAGAGAACATCAAAATTCTGAGGAGATATTCAGATACTGGAAGAGAGGAGTTTTTACTGGCAAGTCTCATTTTTAAGACAGCTGTGTAACCTTTAATTCACATGGACATCTATACATCTGTTAGAGGCCGCTTCCCACCACTCTGACAGTTAGAATTTTATCTCTTCACCATTAAGATTTCTCCAGAGAGCACAGCACTGTATCATTTTGACAAATCTGAATGGAAGGAGGCGAGCACTGCTCATTTCAAAAACCCTTCAGGGTGAATGCGTTTAACCAGGCTCTTGTTTTCAGAGACCGTGTTTCCCATCATCCCTTCTGATCTATCAGGGCTCCTTTACTCCTCTTAAAAGCTGTATTTTATATAATGTGGAATTCTCCACTCAATAGCATTTACTGTGCTGGGATCTGCAGCTACACCAACAGGTATTATTACCCAGTGGGTCGCACAGTCTTGGCTCTAATGGGCAGATGAACAGCAAGTGTGGAAAAGCCAGAGACCCGTGCTCCTTCACTCACCAACCAGGGACCCTCAGAGCCCTGGCTTTCTCAGTTCTCTGGAAATCCCTTTCCCCAAAGGCAGGGAAGAATGCCTTTATGTTTTGCTGGGGAAACATGGATGGCCATGTAGAATAATTTATTGTGCCTATTTGCTGAACCACCTTTGGTGGTTTGAGAAATGATTTATTAGCTATTAGGATAGAAAGTATATCCAATGACTGGGTGCCTGTAATCTCAGCATCCATGAAGCAGGGATGGGAGGAATGAAAGTTCAAGTCCAGCTCTGGCTACAGCTGGAATTCTGCAGCTGGGTGATGGGAAGAAACCATGAGTGGTGGGAGTGCACACTTTTAATCCTAGCACCTGGGAGGTGGGAGCAGGTGATCTCTGAGATTGAGGCCAGCCTCATCTACACAGCAGATTCCAGGTCAACTATGGCTATATGATGTGACCATGTTTCAAACCAACAAACAAGCAAACAAATTAACAACACAAAAAACAACAAAAACCATCAAAGAATTTGATGATTTATAGAACAGATTGAGATAAATCCATGGGCTTAGAGCTTGTGACCAAAGATAGCCCAGTACCTATTTTGCTTTCATAAACTGATGTCTGCAGTTTTACATGACTGAAAAATAATAAAAAGGTTAATAATATACTATGACAATTGAAAATCATATGGATTCTACTTTAGTGTTTACAAAAAAGCTGTGTGGTCTTAGTTATGACCATTTGTCTCTTTCCTGTCTGCCACCCTTTTGTGCCACTGTGACACTGAGCCAAGCATACAGCTGAATGGCTGTGGTGTAGACCACATGACTGACAAAGCCCGAAGTGTTCACTCACTGTTGTTTGCAGAGTATGCAGACCTCTGGGCTATATTACTACAGAACAATTACATCAGGGCTACTCAAATATTGAATTATAAAATAAACATCTGTGCTATAATATTTAATGAAACAATTAAGAGAATCCATATATATCAAATATTTCTATTTTGCCTTTGTGTAATTCTTGCCTTTTTACCCTGTAAAAATTTATGCTTCATAAGAGCAAAAAAGTTGGCACCTACTATAATTTAGCTTCATGCTCCAAAACACTCCCTGGCATTTAGTAGCTGCTCAGTAAGCAACTTGGGTGAAGACTTATATTTTATAAGACCGTAGGAGGTGCATATGCAGAAACAGCTGCTATAACATCATTCTTGATTTTGCATTTATGCTAAACAATAGGATGAGGGGTTTTATTTATTTGCTTTATTTTTTCTTTCATTTCATATTTCAACATAGAAATTTTACCTGTTAGTGAGTTACATGCATACACTGTATAATGTGCAAATCAGGGTAAACCTATCCAACATGCTCATTTTAACAACAGTAGGGTGGCTACAGGTAACAATTATATGTTGAATATGTTCAAAAACCTTGAGGAAGGGAAGTCTGAATGTTTGCACCAGATAGAAGTGATAAACATTTGAGGAAGAAAATTTCTTTATACACAGTCTTATTTAATAGTCTTGAAGTCAGTTTATGAAGATACATGATCACCCTGGTGACACAGAGGAGGAGGCAGGTTTGGAGAGGCTTGTCACTTGTCTAATGTCACAAGGCAAGGAAGTCAGAGTAGAGAGCAAAAGGTCTGTTGGGTTCCGTAGTCAAAGCTTCAGCCATGAATTAGCCATAGTCATGTCCTAAAATTTCAAAGCTATTTATTTATTCAGGTGAGAGTGAACAGGGCAGGAAAACTTTAGAAAACAAGACAACCATTTGTCATGGGCTGCAGACAATTGGGTTTTTCTTCCCTATACTTTCTCACACAGAATTTTCTTCATTCCCTAAAATAAGGAGACTTCTTTCAAATTTAATTTTATAATAAGGCATGGATGCTCTTAAAGATGTGGAGAGAAGCAAGAAGGTTTCTCTGACTTCTGTAGACTACTTCTTGTTCCTCCCAGCACTTGGCTTGTACAGGAAACAGCTGCCTGGCTGTCCTTGTAGTGACTGTTCTGTGGACATGCAGTATTAGGCTTTAGCTACCCTTGAACACATCCTTGCTCTGAGTTGAGAAGTGCTGTTGGTGTGTGGCAGAGTCCAGGACACTGGCCCAAGACTCGCAGTTCTGAGGTCCTATGCACTTGTCTTGGAAAGCTGTATGATGTTTCCTATTCATATTTGGTCACACTGGCCCAGCTTGTCTTCCTTATATGACATACAGATCTTACACAGTAAGATTTTATTCTCTTTAAATAAAAATCAGCACAGTATTTGGGGTATACAAGATTATCTAGCTCTTCTATTTTAAAATAGAATTAGATTTCAAGAGCCCCAGTCATTTAGTAAAAAGGAGGTGGAAAGGAGGAAAGGAAAGGTATATTGATGATCTTTTGGGTCAGCTCCAGGTTCTTTCTTTCTCTTAATTGTGTGTCAGTGACTGTGGTCAACGTACTGTGTATAAGCCAAAGACCTTCCACATACCCTACTCTACACTATTGATGAAATGGACAAGGAGTTTCCTTTGGAACTCCTTTGGGATGGGGCAATTAGAATGGCTGAATTAATGTGTTTAAGCCATTGGTGTGCCACCAGCTTCCGAATGGGTCCAGCACCTGACTGTTTCCTGCAGATAAGAGCACTACAAGATTCAAGTAAGGGGGGTTGAGTTTCTAGCTAGGTGAGGAAAGTTGTAGATTTCAAACATCCCAGGCTGTTTCAAAGGTCTTTATGAAATTCCTGGCATGTCTAGACACTCCCAGGAGTATTCCTGAGGGCTCTGTTGTTCAGGCTTGTTCGGAATTAGTTGAGGGGGCTTTCTAGATGCTTGTAATTGAGTGGTTTCCTTCATGAGCACTGCTCTGACCTTTGAATTATAAGCAAGCCTGATTATCACCATCTCTGGGACTTTACTTGGATGAAATGGGGGCTTGCAAATGATAGTTCTGCTGTTCTACCTGAAATGTTGTTCAATAGACTCCATCGTGATCTTTCTTGTTGATGAGGATTCCAAAGGGATGTATTATACGTTATTCAGTTTAGCAATGATAGAAATTGCATTTCTATCCAGTGACTGACACCCAAACAACTCTAGCGACATTTAAAAAAATATATCATCTATGCACACACAGTTGAAGAGTGACATTTGCTTAATGACACCTTATGAGGCTATGTGTGAATGTGTGACCCCTTCCCAAGAGCACTGTTGTGTTTGCACACTCTGTCAGGAAAGAAAAATGGAAACAAAACCACTTCTTTCTCCTGCTTTCTTTCTTTGGAGACTCCAAAAATTGATACAAAGCATCCATTTTTCTCTTTGAAATTTGTGACTTCTAAAAATTCTCCCCACCCCCGGCATCCTGATGTAGCCTCAGAAAATCAGACAGCTGTTATTACAAACAGAGACTGCTCTGCTCAGACCTTGAATAGACAATTATAAATGTCTGGATTCCTTCCTTTCCTGTGGCGGCTGCTTTTTAGATGTGGAATAAAACCATACTAAACCAGAGAATGCTCGAGGAGTAGTTAGTAGCCTGTTCTTGCCACATCCACAAATCTTGTTAAATTTTCTTTTACTGTCTACAGCAACTTTCCACTTTGTAAGACTTATAACTGACCAGGAGTGCCATTTATATAAAAGTCTTAAAACTTGTGAAGACACAGGGACCATGGAATTTGGTCACAAAGTGTCCCCATCCGACTGGTGAGAGAGGGCATGAATGAGTGAGTGACCTGCCCAAGGACATTTGCTCCTCAATAAGGCAGCATGCTGAGTGAACTGTTTGCTTTTCTGATTCTGTAGATGGCCGGCCTCGCCCTATCATTCTCTGGGACTCATCTCTAGCATCTGCAAGCAATGATAGCCATTCTTCTATTAAGATCACCTGGGGAACCTATCAGCAGTTGCTAAAACAGAAGTGCTGGCTGAATGGCAGGGTTCCCAGACCTGAGTGGGGCTGCACGGATGTCCATCACCACGAGTGGTCCAAGATGGCTCTCTTTGATTTTTTGTTACAGGTAAGTCTATCCAATCTCCTGTGGTGATCTAAGACTGACGTTGTAAGGCCTCGAAGGAAACTTCAACAACTGGAGGGTCTACAAAGTTGTAGTTTAAGTTATCATATTGTTAAATTGTAATTGGGAGAGAATTTAGGACTTAAAAGTTCTAGAACACTTACAAAAACATCCTGCTTTTTGTTAGCACCTTTTATGTATGTGTGTCTGACCGGAAGGAAGGAAACAGATCGGAGCAGAAACAGACAGAATCTTTAGAGGTTAAATAGAGATTTCAAGTCCGGTCTAGTGTACATGGCCTTCTGTTTCAAAAACAAAACAAAAAAAAGTAGAGAAAATGCTAGCTTAGTCGCTGTCTAGGGGATGAACTGTTGACATAGAGAATGGCCTTTGGTGTCAGTGATGCCGAGTGGATAGTGCAGACCAAGCCAGTGTGCAGGCCATTTAATGGAGTGGAGAGGCAGCCTACAGTCGCCTGCTACTATTGCTACCTTGATCAATGTTTGAGCTCAGTTCTGAGGAACAGACAGTATATGTGTTATGTGTGTATGAAGGCTGTGAAGTAAGCTCCCTTTCTCTATATTGCATGTAGGGGAACGGAGGCGTGGAAACTATCTGTATTCCGACAGCTTACATGCAAGCTGACAAAATTAGCCCACTGCAGATTGCTAGTAAAGTCCTAAAACCCTTGGGTCAGACACTTATGAATTCCACACTTAGGACAGTGCCACTGGTACTCACGCTTCCTTGCATCTCTAGTTGCATTGTGGTGATACAGCAGTGTCACATACAGAGAATGCTCTGATGATGTGTTTGAACCCTAACCTTGGAATCTCCAGTCTTCCTATTGGCTGCTAGAAAACCTGACTAATATTTGCCTTAGAAGGATATGTGATTTTAGTATTTTGGTAAGGAAGCAAATATCCCCTATATTCCATAGTAAGACCCATTTGTATCTTCCAGAGCAGTTTGCCACATTAACAAGTGTAACAATTAGTGTTGCACAGGATTCGAAGGGCGGCTCCACCACAGAGCACCTCCCTTCGATGGGTGAAAACCTGAGTATATCCTCACTACTACACAGGCAAAACCAAACAAGGCAAAACGCAAAACTGAAGAGCAAACTTGGCATCTGAAACCCTCAAATAAATCTCATTCTGATTTAAGCTTCATTTATTATTCAACCAAGAAGAATTCACACACACACACACACACACACACACACACACCACTATGATCATTATATTACACAAAGCAGTATAAAGTAATTATGTCCACTACCACTCTCCAAAGCTTTTTGTTTTCTTCTGGAAGTGTAATGGTTAGGGAAATATAGTATATGAAATAAAACACAGATCCATATCAGAATTGGTGACTAAATATTAGTTCCAATTGTTCTGAGGTGAAAAGAGGGAGACCATGTGCCACAAAATAGTGAAGACAAAGCAACTGAGTAGAAGTTAGGTGGCAAAAATAGGAGGCTGTAGAAAAGCCTGAGAAGACCGTGGGTGTGATGGTATCTGATGGTGTTTAATCATCTTAAATAGGCCATCCAAAGCAGAGTCTTTGTTTAAGCAAGTATTAGGGCCTCCTGCTTTTCGACATAGGAAGTGGCGTAAAGGAAGGACTCCTTTACACAAAGTTTGTGTTGACTGTGTTGCTCTACTGTTGGTTACCCTAACCGAGCCAGAACAGGGTTCAACCTATGCAGTTTAGCTTCTGAGAGCTCTGGCAGCTTTGACCCATGCAGGGACATTATCTGCTGCCTTGAGGATGAATGTGAGCACATGAGATGATCACTGTGAAGTGTGAACATGCACCAATATTCCATATACCCTGAAATAATAATACGGTCAACCTAGCACTCACAGAACACATACTTTGTGTATTTGGCCCCAGGCACTCCTGTACTAAGCACTAGGTAATTTAGGAACTGAGTGTGATTGTTCCTTACATTTTAGAGAGAAGAAGCTGAAGCAAGCATAAACTTGTAATCTTGCCAGGGTCACGTGTTCACTAGTTCCTGGAGTCAAACCAAAACGAGAAGTTCTGTTTTAAAAATGAAGTCTTCTTGATTCTTGAAGGGAACCACCAGGCCTTCATCTCTTAGACAGAAAAGAGTACCAGTCACCGTTCCAAGTGAAACACCTAGGAGCCAGATGTGTGCTTCTGTGAGGGCCTCATGGGTAGTGACCAGCATCTTGACTCTCTCTCCATTTGCTTTCTTGAAAGAATCATTCATTGGCTCCTGTCTTAGCTCAAGGCTCTGTCCTTCCTCACTTACATGCCCCCTTTAGCCCCTGCAAACTGCATGAGCCAAGCTCACTTAAGGCAGAGGTTGGATGTCTGCAGGGTGTGGCCCTCTCTGCTTCTGTAGTCTATGCTGTTGCTCCCTTTGCCTGTGGTTGGAAGGTTTTCCTCCTTGGTAATTCATGAGGAAGAAGTCTGGGCAAGAATTTACCGCAACTTGTTCAAACTGTAGTATCAAGTGAAAGCTCCTAACTCTGGTTTAAAAGCTCTGTATATAAAGTTCAGAAATACCATTTATTAATGGTTAATTTAACTAGTATTTCACACACATACATTGTATATTTGTGTGTATGTGTATGTGCATGCGTATATGTATATGTAATCTCTTGTGTCCTTATTGACAAGACATCACCTGTCAATACAAATCTTATGGCCAATAAGCTTAGGCAGGATTAAAAGGTAGAACATCTGACAGAGAGAGAGAGAGAGAGAGAGAGAGAGAGAGAGACAGAGACAGAGACAGAGAATGAGAGACAGAGAGACAGAGACAGAGAGATAGAAAGACAGAGGCAGAGGCAGAGAGACAGAAAGACAGAGACAGAGAGAGACAGAGAGACAGAGACAGAGAGAGACAGAGAGACAGAGACAGAGAGACAGAGTCAGAGAGAGACAGAGACAGAGAGAGACAGAGAGACAGAGACAGAGAGAGACCAAGAGACAGAGACAGAGAGAGACAGAGACAGAGAAACTCTGGGAGACAGTCAGAGGGGAAGATTCCCTGGCGTGACTCCGAGGAAGTCAGACATATGAAACTGAGGATAGGTAACTAGCCACATGGCAGACATAGCATAGTATAAATGGGATAAATACGTTATGAGCTAGTGAGAGCAAGCCTAGCTATGGCTAGGCATTTTTAAACAAATAATGAGCCTCTGTGTTGTTATTGGGATCTGGGGCATGAGTGGAAAAGCCCACAGTTACATATACAAGCATTCATATACACATACACATATGGAAATGGCATCTGTTGGGAGGGGTTACAGTTCTTCTTTACTTTTCATTATATATTTCTAAGTGAGCAGGCCAGAGGCTAAATTCTGTTAGATAGTGTGTCATTTTACCATTTTATATGTCAGCGCCCATAGGTCCTCCCTCTTCCCACTGTGAGAAGCAGAAGGCAGCGTGATGTTTCTGCCGATCAGATGGAGGGTGATGAGGTGTTATCTGCATTTTTCAGCTTTACATTATGTTTGAGATTGAGAATATTATATATTCAGGTATTTTGTTTGGTTTCAGTAACTCTCTTGTTCAAACTATTGGCATTTTATAACTTTCCTCATTGACTAAAAACTGTATATTATGAAAAGGAGCCTGCATTAATGTCTGCAGCAGTCAGTTTTCTGTGATATAAACAAAGAGCTGAGATGATCAACTGATGAGGGGACAAGGCGTATCACCACGGCTTTCAGTTTTTAACTTTTCAGGTTGTGATTGGTCAGCCCCATTGATTTGGGTCTGTGATAAGGGGGTAGACTGTGGCAAAAGTGTGTGGTGGAACAAACTTGTTTATCTCATGAATAGTTAACAGATGAGAGAGAATAGAGGGAGCCAGCCTGCCAAACTTGCTTCCGTTTCCTCAGGAGAGATGAATGAGCCTTTGTCATCTGTGATAGATCCAAGAAATGATCTATCCAAATCCATCTTGGTAAGCCAATGTGCTTACTGAACTTATAGGTAAATGGGGGGAGGGGGAGTAAGGGAGTGGTCACTTACAATGGTGACAAAACTGATGCATCACTAAAAAGTGCCACCTCTTTATGGGTAAAGCCTGTGGAAGCTGCAATATGAAGTTCAGCCCAGCTAAGTGTCTAACTCTTATCTATCCTAGTCCCTGTAAGAATCGTGTGCAGCCTGGGCACACACGTTGGTCATGACAGTCTTGTTCTACTTTTCCTGGGGAGACATGAACACATTCCGTTCAATATACTTAGGGCATCGATGACAGACTGAAGGATCAATTTACCCAAGTCTTCCTTTACAAACCAGTGAATTCACTGGGGTTACTACAGATGCACATAGATGAAGTGTTAAAGAAACATGTGTGACTTAAAAGCAGCTGCGTCATTGAAAAATCCCAGCCCAGAGTGGGTTAGGACTCGTGGAAGCTGCGTGTCTGGAGCTCTCTGTGGGACTTGTAGGCAGTTCCATCCACAAGGGTCTGTTCTTTCTCTAGAGATTGTTTACTGTTTTCATGACCTCTGGGAGAGGCCTTGTGACTCCTAGCCTGAGTCTCTTGGGTCTCATTAGCTTCTCCATCCTTTTCCACCCTCCACAGGAGTGAATGCTACAATTCAGAAGACATATTTTCCAAATAATACGTTCCTTCATTTCCTTCAGCTGTAACACCCCTACGTCCACATTTCATGGTATTTATTCCCTGGGCTTTGGTGGGGGTGATATAAGTATGTTGGAATTTTCTTCCATTTAGGGCTGAACATTGAGTCCTTATGCACAGAAACAGTCACTTGTTTGCAGCAGGTAGACCAGGCATGATTCGTGGTATCTGTCATTCAGAGCAGCAAATGACGTTTCCCTCCTGGGTCAAACCTGATAGCAGCAGTGATCTGTGGGTATAAACAAAAATACGTAGAAGGCAATTTGACAGGCATGCTATATCCTTGAACTAAACAATAGCACAGGAGCCTATCAGCTCTCCAGACACAAATCTTTGCCTTAGTGTGTTTCCAACATGAGTTCTCTTTGCTGGTGATAGCCTTGAAATCAAATTGGAAAGTAGTTGATTGGCCCTATAACAGTTATGCCACATTTTTCAAGACATGCAGGCAGTGTCATATGTAGAGTCCATATCTGAGCAGGGGTTTCAGTGGCAGTTCTCTCAGAACCACTTGCATAGGACTTCCCAGAACTATAAAGCCAGGCCATACGGAAGGAGCATCTGTCTTAGTTCCAGCTTGGATTTTTAACATCCTAAAACCAAAATGTGAAAGTCTTCAGCAACAGGGTCTTATTCTGCAGGAATCTTCTCTGAAGGAAGATTGCAGAACATTTTTATAGGATGGGAACAGAAAGCAAGAGGGATTGGGATGGGCTGTTGCATTGACCAACCATATTTTGACACAAGGAGTTAAGTAAGGAAGTCAGCGTGGATGACTGGACCTTAACCAGGTCACCTGATTTCAGGGCCTTTGAGTCAGCTGTTGTAGTCAGCTCTCCTCCTGGACTCTGACCTGGAATTGTAGAATGATAAGGGAACAAAGGACAAGCTACACACAGTCAATTAAGTCAAGGGAAGTAACACATTTATGACTTGTGTGCCTTAGTGTAGATAATGGGATAAAAGCGGCTTCCTTCTTTACATCCTTTACTGGTTAACAGACAGGCATGAAACATCTGAAGAAGCAAGACAGGAGCTGGGTTCCCAGACCTGGGAATACAAACTTTTTTGATCCTGTCAGCAAGGTGGAGTTCATTTCTGAGATGGCTGAATTTAGGAAACTACCTCCTAACACCCAGCCAACAGTTTATAGGCCTAAGCCATACTTATATGAAATTGCCAACTTCACATAGCTTCAGATCCTGCAGAGTCTCCGTTGACTCATTTTCTTTATCAGGTGGTCTGTGGGCTTGTCTATGAGGGATTGTCCTGATCTTTAATGGATGTAAGGTGGTCCTGAGCTAAGAAAGCTAGACAAGGATAAGGCTGAGAGTGAGCCAGCCCCAGGGCGACCTGGCAGACAGCATTTCTCTGTAGTTCCTGCATTGAGTTCTTGCCTTGACTTTTCTCAGTGATGGACTGTGTCTGGGAAAGATAAAATGAGACAGACATACCCTTTCCTCTACCAAGTTGCTTTGGGTCAGAGTGTCTATCAGAGCAACAGAGAATTAATTGGGATAGGAGGCAACTTTTTCCTGGCACCAAGGTTTTAATGTAATAACCTATGGATCCTGAGCGACCTTTCCCACTCAGAATCTTCAACATCTGTTTTCATTTTTCTTTTAGATGTGTCTCCAAATTGGTAACATATTCAGGACACTCACGGGCATTATGTAATGAAACCTTTTTATAGAGGGCAAGAGGTCTCCTTTAAGCAAGTGTCAATTGGTCTTTGGATTTAGCAGCTAGACTTATACTTTTCAAAAGTAGGGAGATCTTTAGAAACGCATTAAAAGATCTTACAACTCATATCAATTGTTTTGCAAAAAAAAAAGTATCGTTGACTAGAGCAGAATGGATGGCAGGCGTGGCCATAGTTAGCGTTCTTTAATCCACACATTCCCCTTTATGCCGACTTGCTTCCTCCTCTGGAGCACTGACTGCTTTGGCCTCCAAGCATCTCCCGTTCGATGGTTTCCACTGGGCTGCCTTGCACTGCTTGGCTCACCTGGGTTATGGCTGCACCCTCAGCTGCTGCTCAAGGCAGTGCAGTGGCTGTTATCAGTCTGTCCTCCATATTTGCTGCTGCTGAAGGCATTGAAGGCTAGGTTGTTGTCTTAGGGTCTCCATTGCTGTGAAGAGACACCATGACCAAGGCAACTAAAGGACAACATTGAATTGGGGCTGGCTTACAGGTTTAGAGGTTCAGTCCATTATCATCAAGGCAGGAACATGGCAGCATCCAGGCAGGCCTGACGCTGGAGGAGCTGAGAGTTCTACATCTTGTTCAAAAGGAAGCCAAAAGCCGACTGGCTTCCAAGCAGCTAGGAGGAAGGTCTCAAAGTCCACCCCTACTGTGGTACACTTCCTCCAACAAGGCCACACCCCTTAATAGTCCCACTCCCTGTGCCAAACACATTCAAACCACCGCAGTGTTACAATTTCCACCCCCAGTATATTTTCTCAGGGGGAGAAATGTACCCAGAATACTCTTGGGGGGCAGGGCAATAATTGCCTACGTGGAAGACAAACAATCTGTTTTAACAGTACCATTCTGTCTTCCATTCCATCTCTCATGCTTTTGGTAAACTGCTGCTTTGGTCTTAAAGCTTTTCCAAGGTTCCACAGCCTGCTGCTTCTGTTAAAATTTATCTGAGGAACTCTGACTTTTCACAAATCTCACCACTCTGGATATTGGTTGTCCTGGACATACCCATTTGAATAATTATCATTTAAAATTTTTAAGTCATTCTGATCTACTAGAACGTCTTCTGCCTCATCAAGATCATGCCTCACCTGTGGCTCAGTAAAGTACGGAGCCTCTTGGGAATTTATTTCTTTCCTAGCTCTTCAGTAAACCCAAAGCCATTAGGCTTGGTGAACAAGCACTGAATGTCGTCTCCCCCACTCCTGGTTTCCTTAGTAATAATATTATTCCTGTTTTGTCTCCTAGCCCCTGATATTCATGGGGAACCATCTAGTATAACCATGTGTTCGAGCCAGTTCACTGTGGACAAATTCACTGTATTGTCTCAAGGGTGTGTGAGTAGTTTCTCAGTGCCTTCATACCTTTGGCCTCCAGACTGATGTCATGCACTCTCATATCCCATGACCTCATAAGCCTTATAAGCCAGGGTATGAGGGCTTCTTTTCTTTCTTAGTTAAATGTTGCTTTTCACAATTCAGGCCTTGCAGATACAGAATTTCTCATAATTGTGGTTTCTTGTATAATTCTTTAGAATACTCCCTCCTGTGTGCATGCTGAGCCGGGATTTTCCTCTTCCTCTATTAAAGGCTAGACTGATACTGAGGGACATCATACATCACTTCTCCCATGCTCACTCCCTCCACATTGATTGACTCTGCTTTGGAGGGGAGGTTTTTCGATCTCTGGAATAGGAGTTTAGCAAGCTACTAATTTTTATTCTCTTCCTATTTGTGTCTGTAAGAAATGGCAAGCTAACACTTCTTTCTCGTCCTGCATTTTTTTTTCCATATTGACTTCCAAGTTGGAGGCTAATTTGAAGTACAACACAAACAAGTCCTTTTCTTGTGAGTCTTTCTTTATGTGGGCAGATGCTAAGCCTCAGTTTTATCCCCCCCACCCCATGACTGATTATGATCCTAAACTATATGTACAGCTTTCAGAGACCGTGATATATTATCTAGTCCATCAGTCAACTAAGGTTTCTGCTTGTACTCACACAATAAACATGTCTCAGTCTTGGAGGCACACTACTCTGTGCCACATAGAGAAAGAGAGTCACCTTGAGTTTCCTCCCAAGGGTGCTCCACCCTCATATGACTCAACCTTGGTTGAGGTTTAGGAGCTAGCTCCTAGTATGTGGTAGGAGAAAAGGGCCTGTGGGGAAGGTTGTAAGTAGATAACACATGTAACACTGAGCATGGACTTAGGGTTAAAACTGGGAGCCGGGAACACTGGCGACGAGATACAGAGAAACTTGCTGTGGAGTATAAGAGAGCCAAGTGGACCAGAAAAGAGGAAGAAGAGGGCTCTTGGCCAGCTATAAGAAGCTGGTGGCCCCTTCTGAAGTTTTTGAGAAAAAAGGTAACCCTCTATTGTTTTTTCACATCCTCTTGCTTTGAAATGCAGCTAATATAAACTAAAACTGAACATGGCTTCTCATAAGAACCTTCTACCTAAGAGACCACTCCAGCTGATCCCACTGACAAGTAGTTAAATATAAAGTTGTGACAGAGTTAACTCTGCCATGAAAAAGTTACAAACTGGTCATGTAAATGTTAGAACAAAGAGAGAACTTATTACATTAAATAGTATATGAGACATTGCAATATTATGGGTGGCAACAGCAGCCAGGGATTAAGTTAGCAGTCAAATTAGTATCTGCCAGCACAATTCAGAGATGTCAGAGAGGCGTTCTAACCACTCTAACCTAGCTGGATGCTTAGTGCATGTTTACACCATGTTTAGGCTCATTGTCAACTCCATGGTTGACCAGGAAAATTGAGTTGGTCCAATACAGCCCAGAGAACCAATCAGTCTCAGTGTAATTATCTTGTCATTTGTGGAGTTTTTACTATAGACCTATAAAAACCCCAGACAAGGAAGATTTTGACACCTTTTCCTCTCTTGGAAATCTCTCCCACTCTTGGGAGTTTCTCTCACTATCCCCTCAATTTCTCATTTTTTTCCCTGTAATTCCAAATGAAGCTTGATTCTGCTTTGCATGCTCCCGTGAGAGTTCATATTTTTAAGCTTCAGTAGTGAGTGTGAGAAAATAAAAGGGAAGCACTGTCCCAGAGTGTCTAACACCTTACATCCTTGGATTATGCATAATTGAGGTGTAAAACATTCCATTGTTCTAACCCCCCCCCCATCAGATGCATGCCTGATTTCTCTCCTTCAGCAAGGTTCATGCAATTGCCACTATAGCAGGGTAGTAGATCATTCCCATGGGGGAAATGTAACATGTTAGATTACTCTTGTGGATGCTTTACCTACAGATGAATAAGCCTCAAGTATATGTCTTATCACCCATTGTAATTGTTGAACAAATGCTCATCCCAACTCTTCTCTGGTTTTGTGGGTCTTTGGGTACAACAAATGTCTGTGTATCTTAGGCTGGCCATTAGTAACAGACTAAAGACATGATTCCATCCAACTCTAGTTTGCCAAGTCAATTAATTTATTGGAGTTGCTTGTAGAAACATAGCCAATCCAAAGTCAGCTGAACCACTAAAAAGCTCACACTCACAAGGATGATGGGCTCATGAGAGCAGCATCACTGGAACCTAATGCCCAACTCTAAGGCAACAAAGAGTGCCATTCTCCAGCCATTGTTTACTGCTCATACAACCCTGGGAAGGTGCCTTGAGCGGCTCGTACTTAATTGTAAGTTTCATGAATTTCTTTTGCTTAGTATGTCTCATTAGTTTCTGGAGTCTCTTTGTTTTCTCTCCAGGAAGAAAATGGTTTCACAAAAGGCTGGAATCCCAAGCTAAGATTCTAACCCTCTGCTATTAAGGAGTATAAATAGACACGTTACTAGCACCAGAGACTGAGCTATCATTGTGCTGCTTTGTTTATTTCATTATCAGGACTAAGAGGCCAAAGTTATTTCATCACCACAATGTTTTGCCTGGAGGGAAAAGCTATGCTAGATTATTTCCAGTGAGTTGATGCCTTGCCTTTAAACCTGATGTATGTAAGGTTTTATTACTTCCCAATAGCACATCACTGGGACTAATCCTTCTGTGATTGGGACTTTAAGAGACATTCTAGATTACTGTAATATTTTCATTTTGATTCTTCTAATACCAAAGGAGCAGTTTTACATTTTAGGTAAGGTTGTTTATAATTGATTCTTTCACTTTTTGTATTTAGCATCATTAATTGATGATAGAAATTGGAGTGTATGAAGCAAAGTCTATATAAACAGACCCATTTCATGAGTGTCATCTTAGTTAATATTTTTGTATAATTTTTTCTATTCAATAACATGGAGGTTGGTTTTTAATCAGAAATGTGCCTTAAAAACGTGGTGCTTGGGAATGCAGTGAGTGGATTTTGTGAACAGTTTTAAACAAGCTATGCCTGGAGCAAGCTGTAGTCACTTGCTCTGTGATGCTGGAGCAAGGGCCAGAGAACACAGAGTGGTTGTCATTCTCTGCATACAGTGTTCATTTGTTTCACTCAATTAACAAATGTATAATTCAGAAAAGCTGAACCATAGTACTGACTCTGTAAAGTGCAAAAGAGCCACAAGCCATCTTTTCTTCTCTAAGTGTGAGGTTATAAACTGAACAGATCAAAATTTTAGGGATGACAAAACAAAGTGTTCTAGAAAATGCTATGTGTTTCTTTGTTCCAATTTCTCTCAAAAAAAAAAAATAGAGGAAATAACAGGACTGACTCCAGCACACAAGAACCATGTTGCCTGAACTGGGAGCCTCTACTGTAGTGTTAGAAACAGAATGAATTAATTTGGATGCCAATCATGCTGCAGTCATTTCTTAGCCTTGAGAAATCACTTAAGCTTTTCTCTCCTTAGTTTCTCCATTTGTAAAATAAGACACTCATACCACATAGCGAGCTAATGAAAGAAGAAATTACTTTTATACATACCTTTGTATTTAGAATGATGCTTGATACATATTCAGTAAATATTATTAATTAGTTATGCAAATTAAACACCTCGAAATTCAAAGATGCACATAAGAGGTAAGTAACTCAATATCCCTATCATTTTATTCATTAAATTGCAAGTCATTTACAGATATTTTAATTTATTGAATGCTTATGGACTGCTATACATACCTTCTAGGTCTTTTCTTATTATGGCTTAATTCTTTTTATGAAAACTCTGTTTTTTCTTATAAACTCTGAATTTCTCAAGGACAAGTTTTTGTCTTATTTGACTTGTATCCTTTCTGTTATCAGCCAAATGTTTAGAAATACTGCAGCTATTGGGGCCCTGTTTTTTTGACCAAGGAAAACTACCTAGTCATATCAAAATAATAAATCTGAAATGTCAAATTAGAATTTTTACAAGTGAAAGAGAAACTGCTTATAACATGGAAAGGAAGTAATGTTAAAGAAAGGGAATTAGAAAAAATAAATGGAAGAATCTAATGAGTAAAAAATATTTGATATCTTTTTATTGTTTGATGGACTTATATGTTCTGAGTCTATTTGTTGAATGAGAAATTAATTAATGAATGTTTACATTAGGGGATAGTAGTTGTGCATTCAGAAATATTTGCTTTCACTATTACCAAAATATTATTATAACATGTTTCTTTCCACTTTGACTTTTTCTAGTTCTTTTTTGTTCTAGACACAGAGGGGTCTAATGATGTACATAAAAAAAATTGAAAGAGATGATATCCTGCCTCCAGAGTTACCCAATTTAATACTAGAGAAAGATAAATATAGAAGAATATATTAGTCAGCACAATTAAGTCTTAAATCTTATGGAAAGAAACAGGAGGCCATGAATTATTCTCCAATAATTGGTTGGCTCAAGAATGAAGAGAGGGAGTTTGGCATTTAATCCAGAAAAGCAGGACTCCTTAGGAAGAGATTTTAATGGGGAAGAATCTTTAACAGAGAGCTCAAAGTGTAAAAAAGTACCTTGTATGGAAAAATGATGCCTGAAGACACTTCCTGTTTTCCAAATGTAGTTTTTGCGTAGATGGCTGTGAGTAATGAACCCATGGGGATAAACTCAACGATTAGCCATATTTTTCCTTGTCCGGACAGCTGTCTCCTCCAGTTATCTTTGCCTCCATTTTCATCTGGTGCCTAAGGAATTTGCTCTGGGGTGAACTCTATAGAATTCCCCTTGCTTTGACGTTTGTAGGTTGAAAGTAGAAATTCCAACCATTTTTTTCCGTGTGTATGTGTATGTGTGTGTGTGTGTGTGTGTGTGTGTGTGTGCACATGCATATCTGTATGTGGGTGTGTACGCTCTCATATGTGGAGATGTTCACTAATTGGCCAGTTAGTTGCTGAGATTATCCTGCCTCTACCAGCCAGCACTGGGATTACAAGTATGTGCTGTCCTGACCTTCCTTGTGGTGCTTGGATCCTCATGTGTGCATAAACACTTTACCTAGTGGGCCTTCTTTCCAGTCCTCTACCCTCAACCATCTTTTATTTTTATTTATTTTTTCTTTTTTTAATTGAATATCATCTTCATTACATTGCCATGGTAAAACCTTTCCCAATTTTCCCCTCCCCAAAGACCCCCAACCCCTCCTCCCTTCCCCTGCCTCCATGTATATGCCCCTCCACTCGACACACTCCCACCTCCCTCCCTCGGTTTCCCTATGTTGGGGCCTCTGTTGAGCCTTTACCTGACCAAGGACCATTCCTCCCACTGATGCCCAGCAAGGCCTTCCTCTGCCACATTTTTTGGCTGAAACCATGTGTGCCCCTTGGTTGATGGTTTAGTCCTTGGGAGTCTTTCAACTGTCTTTTATATAAGGGAGGATTTATTATCTTTTACAAAACAAAGTTGTATTTCTTTTGCTCATTCTCTGCTAGAGTAGTCTAGGATTCCAGACATCAAGACTTAACACAGTTTGGCTTAGTTTTTGTTGTTTTTCAGAATTGGAACATTATCAATTTAAATGACCTCTGGCCATGTGTGTGTATATATATATATATATATATATATATATAAAAGTTCAAACCAATGGTGCAGTTTCTCATTTGCTTGATCTGCAAATAGTGAGGGATGATGGCCTCAAATAATCATTGAGTTTATCGCCATGGGTTCATTACTCACAGCCATCTACCCCAAAATTACATTTGGAATACAGGAAGTGTCTTCAGGTCCCTTAGTTAGGGACTATGCTTTTCTAGACATTAAAAATGACTGAGGTACATAGATGTGTGATGTATTCTCCAGGACCAGTGCCTTCCTGAGGAGTTATTGGCAGGCTATAGCTTCTGGGGAAAGGAGAACCATCACCTTTTTTTGAGAGTGTGGCAATTGGTAGGTTTTGCCTGCTCCAGTGGATGACCAAATCCCCATGCTTATATTAGCAGCACTCATTGAACTTAGTGGGTTATCAGCAGACGAGCAAAGGAGATACGAAATTGTAAGGAGGACATGCTGGAGGGCGTGTGGGAGAGGCTGGAGTGCGGGACATGGGGTGATATGATCTTGTTTCATTATGCACATGGATGAAATCTTTTAGAGAAAAAAGAAACATTATTTTTAAAATCTCACCAAGGTCAAACTTCACAAGGAGGAAGATGCCAAACACTGACATTTATTATGGTTATTTTAGATTTATAATACTGTCTCATTTCATCAGTGAAACTCAAGAGAAATTATTTCAGCATGATCGATGCTTCTTAGTACACTTAATGGGTGTGCTTAGGAAGATAATGATGTTATCTTATTTAAGAATTCTTCCCAAGATCGTCCCTTCTTTTAAACTTACCTTGTAAAATTGCAGTTTCATTGTAGTATCTAGGACTGTTTCTAACAACTGGGTGGACTGCCCAGAAACCTTGGTGCTTATGGGTCACTAACATGTATTTCCTGCTTTTTACTATTTAGGGAAGTAGAGAATTTGGAAATGATGTAAAAGAAAGACTACTTATGAGATTGCTTAAAAGAACAAGAAACAAGGTCTCTTTTTTTGGCATTAGATGAAATGGATAAATGATGTAAGAATTATTGCTATTTTGGAGCTATTTTATGTTAGTTCTAACAAGATTTGGCTTAATTCATTTTTTTCTCTTTGAGCAAAGTCTTACTATGTACCCATGATGGCCTTAACCCTTCGGTCTGGTCACCTCAGCCTCCTGAGTGGGATTACAGGTGTTCTCATTATACCCAGCTAAATAATTCACTTGATTACTCCATTACAGTACCTTTAATGACACTTGACTTATACGAAAATCCCACAATTGACTAGGCATTATTTTTATGCATTCCTAGTTAAAGAATTTGCTTTCAGTAGCAGTCAGTCCCTCAGGTTCTCACACTGCTTGGGGGTATTTTTGTCAATTCATCACTAATGACTTCCTCTCTTGACCTACCTGTTTTTCTTCATTGCAAAACTGTCTTCAATCTGGAGCTTTCTACATTCTGAGCCATCTTTTTTAGCCTTCCTTCGCTTAGTGCCTCACAGTCAAGCAACAGCAAAATCTGACAGTTCTTCAAAATGACTCCCATACACCTATCTGTCTTTCCTTCCTGTCAATGCACCTTAATCAGACTCTCGCCCGATGAGTCAGATGCCATCTAGGCCTCCCATCTGATCTCCTTGTCTTTCTCAGCTGCCATTTACTGTGCAAACCATCACTGAATTGACCTCTCAGAAAACTAAAATAATCCATAAGGACTTCCATTTGATTGGGTAGGGAAGTTTAAATGCCTGAGGGCTTTCAGAGTTATTATGGAAGCCAGAGTTATAGCTGAGTGATGCAGGACATGATTAGCATGTATGAGGCCCTAGCACCTACCCTCAGGACTAAAGTGAATAAAGAAGACATAAAGTGTTTAAGTGGAAAAACACCAAAAAATATACAAATAGGTAAGGCATTGTAAGGGATTTCTGAGTATTTCTCTACAATTTCCAGCGCATGGCAGTCTTGTTCCTTCTTTAATGCTACCCATTTCCTCTGTCCTGTATTAATTTGAAGGAAGTCAAGGACATTACATTACTTAATTTGTATGTCAGCACGCATCACAAGAAGATAAAACACAGAAGCATACTACCATTAGCACACCTCAATTATTAATAATTCCTGTCATATACCAAAGCTTTTCATTTGTTTTATAAATGGCATATGTATATACTTCAATTTGTTTGAAAACATGATTTTAATAAAGCCTATGCCATGTGATCAGTTGGGATCTTCATATGTAAACTCCAAGAGCCTTCATATTTTTGTTTTTATTTAGTTTTTGTTTTAATTTTCAAGATCATGTGAGGGTTGGTTCTCATTTTTGTATAGACAGATAGACTGCAATGAACACCTCTGGATGATGTATTTGGTAACTGATGGGCCCTTGATCTATAGACTAAAACAAATCAACACTTCACTCTTGGATTCTCTTAGTTGCAGGGGTGGTGGTGGGGCAATGTGTGTCCCTGTTTGTTTTAAATCCAAAAACACATTTCCTAACCAAGCACTCCCTCTTTCAGAATGATCTTGTCAATCTTTTTGCATATTCTCTTTCAGTCTTCTCTCTGAAGGCTTGACCCCTATTCCCTTCCTCACGCCCCACTCTTGTATCTTCTCCCAGATGTGATCCCTCAGGGGTGACTACATTTCTCTACACCTTCCTCCTTCCATACCTTTAACAACTAAGGGAGGCCAGGGCAAGGCTGAAGGTGAATAACACGGAGGACATGTTCTTGAGAAGAGATTGAGAACAGGGCATTAACTGGGTGGTAGTGGGGCTTGCCTTCAATCCCTTGGCTCAGCATTTGGAGGCAGAGGCAGACAGATCTCTGAATTTGATGCCAGCTTTGTTTACAGATCAAGTTCTGGAACAGCTAGGGCTGAACAGAGAAACTCTGTCTCAAAAAATAAACAAGCAACCAAAAAAAACCTCAACAAAACAAAACAACAACAACAAAAACAACAACAGCAACTTCACCTAAAAACAAAACAAAAACAAAAACACAAAAACAAAGCAAAAAAAAAAACAATGAAGAACAAGACAGTGAACAGGAAATGACCAGCTTAAAACTAGATTATTTTTCTTTTAATTTTATTTCTTATGTGTATGAGTGTTTGCTTGCATGTATGTCTGTGTACCGCATGCATGTCTGGATCTCATGGAGACTGGAAAAGGGTGTCATGTCTCCCATAGAACGTGAGTCATAGAGGGTGGTGAACTACCACCTGGTTGCTGAGAATCCTAGAATCTGGGTTCTCTTCAAGAACAGCTCTTAACTACTGAGCCATCTCTTCAGTCCTGAATTCAGATCTTTCTTTTTTTAATTAGATATTTTCTTTATTTATATTTCAAATGTTATCCCCTTTCCTCATTTCCTCTCTGAAAACCCCCTATCTCACCTTCTCTCCCCCTGCTCACTAACCCACCCACTCCTGCTTCCCTGACCTGGTGTTCCCCTACATCAAGGCATCGAGCCTTCTTAGGACCAAGGGCCTCTCCTCTCATTGATGTCTGAGAAGGCCATCCTCAGCTACATATGTGGCTGGAGCCATGGGTCCCTCCCTTAATGTGTACTCTTTAGCTGGTGGTTTAGTCCCTGCGATCTCTGGGGGAGGAGGGGTACTGATTGGTTCATATTGTTGTTCCTCCTATGGGCCTGTAAACCCCTTCAGCTCCTTGGGTCCTTTCTCTAGCTCCTCCATTGGGGACCCTCTGCTCAGTCCAATGGTTGTCTGAGAGCATCCTCCTCTGTATTTGTCAGGCACTGGCAGGGCCTCACTGGACACAGCTATATCAGGCTCCTGTCAGCAAGCACATGTTGGCATCCACAATAGTGTTTGGGTTTGGTAACTGTATATGGGTTGGATCTCCAGGTGGGGAAGGTTCTGGATGGCTTTTCCTTCAGTCTCTGCTCCACACTTTGTCTCTATCTCCTCCTGGATATTTTGTTCCCCCCTTCTAAGAAGGACCACACTTTGGTCTTCCTTCAACTTGAGCTTCATGTGTTCTTTTGTGATTGGGTTACCTCAGGATGATATTTTCTAGGTCCATCCATTTGCTTAAGAATTTCATAAATTCATTTAATAGCTGATTAGTATGTGGACAAAGAGGAACACTCCCCCATTGCTGGTAGGATTGCAAGTTGGTACAATCACTCTAGAACTCAGTTTGGCGATTCATCAGAAAATTAGACATAGTACTACCTAAGAACCTAGCTATACCACTCCTGGGCATATACCCAGATGATGCTCCAACATGTAATAAGGACACATGCTCCACTCTGTTCATAGCAGCCTTATTTACAATGGCCAGAAGCTGGAAAGAACCTAGATGTCCCTCAACAGAGGAATGGATACAGAAAATGTGGTCCATTTACACAATGGAATACTACTCAGCTATTATAAACAATGAAATCAGATCTTGATATGACAGATACTAAGAGCATGCATTCATTGCTTGTGACTATTTTAACAACATAAGGAAGCTTTGATTTGCTTTTGAGGTATTCGATTTGAATAGGGTGTGTGTGTGTGTGTGTGTGTGTGTGTGTGCATGTGTATGTGTGTACATCTGTATACTTAATCACTTATTCTGTTCCTGTTAGTGTATTTCAGCACTTCTTGTGTTACTTTTTAAACAAAATTGGGAATTACAGACATCTGGAAAACCATGGAAAGGTTTTGATGAAAGCTAATGCATCTCTATTGCGGGATTTCTATAATTTCTAGTTGGCCTCAGTTATCATTTGAGGTTTGAGGGCTTGCCTCTTGACACTGACAAAACAGTCTTTCTGTGCTTGCTTTTCAGTAGTGTTTCACCCCAGCTGTCTTTGTGGTTGCTCCTCTCATCTGCTTCCTCTTTAACCATTCATTGATACATCTCCTTTAGCAGGACAACACTTTTAGATTTCACACCTCCAACTGTGTTCATTGGGAGGGAGGTCTTCCTTGGCAGAGATTGGCATGGTTTCCTCTGAGAATTAGGTTTTCTGGAGACCTTGGGAAGGCGGAAAGGAGACAGTGCGTCTCTAGTTCAAGAGACAAATGCTTTCTACTTTTATGGGCCTTAAATGGAAAACACTGCTGGGGCTAAAGTGCTCTTCAAGAATATAACAGAATGGGAAAGCAAATATGTGTGCACTGAGCTGTGATGATTTTACCTTCTACTAGAGACTTGAGGTTTAGAAACCACAGTCTCTCACTTCACATCATGTAAGCAATTTAATTGTTTTATGCTGGTAATAAGAGAGGAGAAGTGGGGAAGGAGAGGGAGAGGGAGAGGGAGAGGGGTAGTCTTTTGCTACATTGACTCATACTTGGCTTATGAGCCAACAGCTGGCCTCAGCAGTCAATATCTACTTTTTTTTTTGAGACCAGCTGGTTTCCTTTTTTTCTCCCTTTTTAAGTTTTTAGACAGGGTCTCAGAGGCTGACTTCAAACTTAACATGGGGCAAAGGTTTTGAGTCACAAATTATTATGAAAATAAAGTGATCAGAGGCAGACATGATGGCCCAGACTGTAATTCCAGCATATAGAAGAACCATCAAGCAAAGAATCATGAGTTTGAAGACCAAGATGTCTGTTTCTAACATGAAACATTTAGCAAAATTGTATATGCATACTGAAATATTGCAGTGGCAGGTAAATTACAATTTTTGTTGGTGGAATAAAGTAACTGGTATCACCTTCATCTCTAATTTTGAAAAGTCCAAAATCTTCTCTAATAGCTCTTTTGAAATAAGAAATTAATTGTTGTCAACTCCAGCTATATGCCTGTGCCACAGAACAGTTCATTATTCTTTCTACCAAGCTGTAACCCTGTGCACATTAATCCTGCTCTCTTATCATCCCTCCCATCCCTTGCCAGTGTCTGGAAAATGCTGGTCTGCATGCAGTTTCCATGACATCAACCCTTTGAGCTTCCACAGACGGGTGAGACACATGGGATTTATCTTTCTGTGCTTGACTTATTTCATGTAATAAAATGTTCTCCAGCTTTGTCCACGTTGCCCCAAATAACAGGGTTTTTGTCTTGTCTATAAGGAATTCTCTATGTGTGACTCATGTTTGTATTGTCCATTCATTTGCATAGATGCATGATATAATTTCATGGTTTGGTTGCCACAGGGAATATGGCAGTGACCCTGGGACATAGATGTCCCTTGGACACACTGATTTCTTCTCTTTTTTTGGGACTTGTACTGAGGAATAGGATCACTGGGTTATATAGAAGTAGAACTTTGTGTATGTTTTTGCACATATCTAGCATTAATTCTCAGACACTCCTGTCCTTGATTTCTCTACACTAGGATATTGTCTTAACTAGGTACTTACTTTTGTATTGAGTAAAAGAGAGAAGTCAAAACCATAATTTTTTTGTGATAACTAATGAAGCATTTCCTGGTCAACTCTAATTTTATTGATAGCCAGAAGTAAAGAACATATTTAATTAGTTACGTTCCTTTAAAAATTTATTTTCACAGTTGCTATGTAACTATTAGACAATGCTGGGATTAATAATACACAGAATGTGTCACTTGCAGGTTTAGTTATACTCAGGGCTGTGGGAGAGATGATGAGTTTTGGAAAGTTCATTTGAGATTCAAAGGCGTTTAATATGTTATATGAACTAGTTTCTGCCTTCCTTTCTAATATAATTGCACGATTCTGACACCCACTTAATTAGCATGTTTCAGGGACACTGGAGGTTTGTAGTTGGACTTCTGGGTGAATCTGTCATGAAGCAAATTAAAAACTCTGAACTCTCATTGGGACTGATGAATATCCATCTGTTCATTCTTCCTAGTATTCCCTCAAACACTATAATGCATATAGTATTATACATATAATTACATATATACTTCTGTCTAGTTGTTTAAAATTTTCCTTAGTTCATTATTGGTTACTGAGGAAATAGACTTAGAGAAGGGTTAAGTGTTAACTTAGAGCTGGCTGATCCATTATGAAAAGGAGGTAAAGACTCTGTTACTCTCATGCTCTTCCCAGCCATGTTAATGCTGCTGTTTACAGACATCATGTACTAAAAGATCTGTGGAACTTTGAACACCATCACTGTGATGTGGTCAAGTCAAATGAAGTCTGGTCTGGGGCAATAGGTTTTGTGGGCTTTTCAATGAACCATGAGGTCAAAAGTATTTTCATAATACTGAGACTTGTTTTTTCTCCATTTGCTATTTTCAGTGTGCTAGTATTTACACAAGGTAGGGAATTTGTTAATGTCTTAGCATGGGTCAAGGTAGGCAGCAATCCACCCGGAATAGCTCCACTCTGTGTTCCTCTGCACAACCTCGGAAAACACAATAAGTGCCAGATTCTCTCAAGAATGGCCTTGGTGATGTGATTCTTTATCAAATGTCTGCCTGTAAGTCCACACTTTTAAAATATCTGAGTGACAAGATGAGAAGTCTGTGTTCAGCCATCTCATGTGTTGCATCTCAAAGCTCAGTTGTTGTGTTGAGACACTAGTAAGACAACAGATAGGGAAACATGGAAGTCTGGCTTTAGGCCCACATCAGTGGTGAGTATTATTCATATCATGGACACATGAGGATTCAATATTCATTTTTTCATTAACAATCATTAAATATTATTTATAAGTTGGAAGTGCACTGGTAAGACATATGAAATTAGTCATGTTTAGCATACGAAGCTGTAACATCCATGGTGGTAAGCCCATTGTCTTTACTAGCGTTAGACACCATGGCAGGCTGCTGAGGAAATCAACTCAGTTCTTTTTGTGGGCATCTGAGTTATCCTCTTGGAATTGTTCCCTTCATTTGTATGTAATGCCTAGGTGCTAAAAAACTCACACACTGGTTTGGATTATCTTCAGAATTAATGTAACTATAATGGAATGAGCCTTGAAACATTTTGAAAAAAATAATTGGTTATATATAAGGCTTTAATGTATAAGAAGCACAGAAATAAATCCATCTTAGAGTGGGAGACCCTATATTTAGTGGATGGAAAAACAACTTTTAAAGCAATGCCATTTCAAAATGTTTCCAAAAACATCTTGAAACCAAAATGTTTTCAAAGGCTAGCAAATAATCAATTTGTCAGAATTAGTTACTGTTCTAATTGAGTTTCATCAAGCAAATGAGTCTAGGCAGCTGTCAGATTTGTCTCTTCGATTTTAGCCATGACCAGAATGGTCTGAGCATCATTGTCTAGCTTGTCTTTATTCTTGTCAATTTTCTTTTAATAAATTCACATTATTGAGAAAAATAAAATCGGCAGTAAGTCTTTGTAAATACTAAATAGGAACAGACATCACTGTACAAAAGACCAGTTTTCAGGGGCATTATTCCTTCAGATGTAAACGAACAAGAGTTTTTGGTCTTTGTAATCCTAGTTTATGTAAGCTGAAATGCTGCCTCGTTTCATTTGAGGGATACATTTTAAGGATATTTTTCTTAGACTAGGTATATTTCATTTCCAGTTTATATTTCTTTGTATAAATTCTTAAGGAAAAAATAGGTTGTTTCATCCTCACTTTATTTTTTTTTAATTTTAAAGAAATTTTACTTATTTTAAGTATATGAGTGTTCTGTTTACATGTATGTGTACCATCCATGTGCCTGGGACCCAGGGAGGACAGAAGAGGGCACTGGATCCCCTGAGACGGGAAGTATATACTGTTGCGAGCCACTGTGTGGGGTGCTGGGAATTGAACCTGAATCCTCTGGGGGAGCAGCAGTCTTCTTAACCCCTGAACCATCTCTCCAGCCCTGTCTTCCTGTCTTAGATTCCTCTACTTAATATGAATTCAGTCTACAAATCAGAACTTCACAGGATATAAAAATAGTCGTCTTTTTCTGTCTGTTAGTTTGAGTGCTTTTTAAAACTCATTGCAGGAAGGTGGGTGTGTCTCGGGCAGAGTTTATTTTTACACAGCTTTGCTTGTTCAAATTATAGAAAGTGAATTTCCTTCCCTAAAAATAGACTGTTGGTTGCCTGGTGCCTTTATTCGGAGCCTTTCTGTGATACGGCAAAGCTTGTAATATTGCATCTTAACTACATCACAGCATTGAACACTGAACAGAGAAATAACACCAGGTCTTTCCTTGTGAATCTGTAATATGGAAGAAGCTAGAGACCCCTCTTTGAGTTGGTGCACACTGGTAGTGATGTAGATGTGAAATTCTGGGGTGGAGGTGGATTAGAGCAGCTCACAGATGCAGGAACTTTGAGCCTGTGCTCCTTGTTAGATGCTAGACACAGAAGACCATTGTTACATCTATCATCACATCTAGCATCGTTCTTCAACTGCCCCGCTAGTCAT
The DNA here is from genome assembly GCF_947179515.1 of Apodemus sylvaticus. NCBI lineage: Eukaryota > Metazoa > Chordata > Mammalia > Rodentia > Muridae > Apodemus > Apodemus sylvaticus. The sequence goes on along the minus strand of NC_067475.1, from coordinate 87,869,911 downwards.
GTGTGCATGCTTATTTGTTGTCATGGCACCATGGAACACAAGTGAAATCCATGGCTTGCTTCATGATGTGTTATAATTCCCAAGTGGTGTAGGTGCAGGGCGGGGGAGAGCACACACACTCTCTCTGTCTCTGTCTTTGTCTCTCCCTCTCCCCTCCCCCTCTCCTCCCCTCCCTTCCCCTCTCTTTCTCTTCTCTTTCTCTTTCTCTTCTCTTCTCTTCTCTTCTCTTCTCTTCTCTTCTCTTCTCTTCTCTTCTCTTCTCTTCTCTCCTCTCCTCTCCTCTCCTCTCCTCTCCTCTCCTCTCCTCTCCTCTCCTCTCCTCTCCTCTCCTCTCCTCTCGTCTCTCCTCCCCTCCCCTCCCCTCTCCTCCCCTCCCCTCCCCTCTCCTCCCCTCCCCTTCCCTCTCCCCTCCCTTCCCTCCTCCCCTCCCCTCCCTCCTCCCCTCCCCTCCCTCCTCCCCTCCCTCCTCCCCTCCCCTCCCTCCTCCCCTCCCCTTCCACCCCCTCCATCTCCCCCTTCCCCTCCCCTCCCCTCCCCTCACCTCCCCTCCCTTCCCTTCCCTTCCCTTCCCTTCCCTTCCCTTCCCTTCCCTTCCCTTCCCTTCCCTTCTCTTCTCTTCTCTTCTCTTCTCTCTTCTCTTCTCTTCTCTCTCACTTTCTCCTCTCTCTCCTCCAGAATTTTGCATAAAGGAAGAAGCTGTGCCTGCATTAACAAGCACCACGGATGCTGTGGTGTTTGTCTAAGATTGCTCTTCCCATGATGTAGTGTTTCGTTACTCATTAGACAATAGGAAACCAACTCCAATTCCATTTGTAGCATTGCAAATACGCACGAGTTTATATGGGACAAAACCCCAGAGAACATTTTCCCATGTGAGTTTCTCTGACAACTAAATAAGCCCAAATGTTTTGTGTCTTCCCAAGCCTGGAGTGCTGTGGGTAAATTTGGTTCTGTGTCTCTTTGCCTTTTGAAATAATTAAGATAATTGTTGAAAGTAAGACCTGTATTTTTCACAAGCAAGTGAGATGTTCAATTAAATAATTGAAAGTCAGAGGAACTCTGCCAGGAAACTGGCAGCCAAAGAAAAGAAAGAATTTCCTTTTGAGAGTTCCTTTTCACCTGCCTGTTATGCTAATATCATGCAAGGTGTTACAGTAGATTTTTGACCAGATGCAGAATTCATGAGCCACAGTTGGTGCAGTTAAACCTAAAGAAAGACACTAGCCAAAAGCAAAGGAGGGACATGCAGGCAGCTGGTGCCTTGCTCCTGACAGTCCTTGTAGAAGTTCCTCTCCTCTTCGCTTACTCAGCACCTTCCTATGCTTGCCTTTTCTCAATCCAAGGCAGTGCTTTGTTGAAGGTCTGTACATAGTCAAATCCAAACTGAGTTACAACACTCAGCAGAGCTGATTCATTAAGGGTCCTTCACTGCGTGCCTACAACGTGCCAGCCTTTGGGCAAATCATTGTGTAGAACTGCTGTTTACCTACTACTTTCTTGAATATTTAAGCCTTCTCCCTTAAATGTGTTTTTTTTTTTCAAAAGATGGCAGTTGTTTAATGTTTGAGCAAAGCGTGGTGGCGCACACCTTTAATCTTAACATTTGGGAGACAGAAGTGGGTCTGTTTTCTATTCTGCAAGTTCTAGGGCAGCCAGGGTTGTATAGACAGACTCTGCATCAAAAAGTTGAACCATGGCCCCAGACACATCAGCAGCAGAGGATGATCTTGTTGGACACCAAATGTGGGAGAGGCCCTTGGTTCTGGAAAGATTTGATACCATAGTATAGAGGAATACCAGGACAGGGAAGCAGGGGTAGGTTGATTGGGGAAGGGGAGATGGCTTACGGGAGGGGAGAACCAGGAAAGGGAACAACATTTGAAGTGTTAATAAAGAACACACATAATAAAAAAGTTTAAACTAAAACTAAATAGTTTGATTAAAGTCAGTAAGAATATTAAAGGGGAGCTGGGGAGGTAACTTAGTTGCTACAGTGTTCACTATGCAATTTCTGTGAAAGCTTGGATTTGCATTTTTAGTGCCCATATAAAAACATGGCAGGGGGTGTACATTTGTAACCCCAGAAAGGGAAGGGTGGCTCAGAGACAGGGGCTTGTCAGCCAGCCAGCCTTGACCAATCTGAGACCGAAGGAGCATCAGCCAGACAGACTAGATTACTCTATGAGCTTCAGGTTCAAAAATGATAGATTTTTTTTGTCAAACACTAACAGGGAGAGTGACAGGAAAAGACATTTGAAGCCAGTCTCTAGCTTCTACATTAACCTACACATATGAACAATTATGCCTACATGCATGTGTGCATACACAAATTAACAAATATATATACCCCTCCACAAAGACTATTAAGATCTTGACATATTAAACAATAAATGCATACAAGCACACCTATGTTCATGCAGACCAGTTAAGTATGAAGAAAAAATTAGGTGGATACCAGTATGCAGTTTATCTAATTTAGCTGGTTTACTTCATAGCATGTGCATGACGGGAGTTCACTGTCTGTGTTGGTGACAACATCCCCATTACTCTCTCCATTCAGCTTCCCAGCATGCTTTGTTTCAGTTCTCATTCTTTTAATGATTTTTTCCTGCTCACTGTCCTTCCAGTTCAGGGTGAGAAAATGGCGACGGTATCAGATCGATCTAGTTTCAGATTTTTCACGTGGGCATGGCACTCTAACTTTTATTGGCTTCATGTTCCCTCTGTGTCCAGCAGTGTACTCTATCTGTCCTGTTCAGTGTCTCCCAAAGACCCAGGTCACTTCATACCAGTCCACCAAGAACCCAGGCCACTTCACACTACTTCATACCAGTCCACAACACCAATGCAAACGGTGCCTGTGAGCACCATTAGAAATACCCATAGCGATTTTGTAAAGCACATTTGCTCCTTGAATGTAATGAAGTGTTTCTTCCCCAGCTCATGCTGCCTGGCTCTTTAAACTCAAGTCTTATGACCTTTCCTTCGTGTATTTTTCCTTGCTACTCTGGCCTGAAGTTCTTTGTACTTCTGCTGAAACTCTTGTAATCAAAACTGATTGCATTCGGAATCATTTAATGTTTAATGCAAATGTGGGCAAATGCTTCTTTTGCCTTGGATGGGAGACAGTACTTGAAAGATAAGATCATGGTGGATGAGCTGTGAAGACAGCTTATACTTCTGGGCTAGAATCCTGAGTTTTACTCTTTGTGAGAAGAGGGGAGCCCAGAGGAGTCACCCGCCTCTTCCTCATAGCTCAGTTTCTTTATTTAATTTCTGTTGCTTTGTTGGGACAATGTCTGCAATTAGTTGTTTAATCATGTTACTTTGAAGACAATGTTGATATGAATAAACTAACTCAAGTCCTTGATGTACCTAGTTTTGAACACAGACCTGGATAGGGTGTGTTCTGTGTGTGTGTGTGTGTGTGTGTATGTGTGTGTGTGTAAAAAGAAGCTAGTTTTCTGCAGACATCTAATTGCTCTTCAGAGCCATGCAACAAGGCAGAGACTTCCTTGCTTTAGATGCAATAAGAGAACATAAGTTACTCAGAAGATACATTTTTTTTTCCCTGCAGACAAAACGATTACTACCAAAGGGAAATGGAATTAAGGGAAAAAGCTTTAGAAGGAAATATATCTAAAAATATCTATCCCATCTCTTAAAAAAATTGGCAGGAACACCTGGATTTTTCTGAGTGTAATTTTAGTTAGGGAAACATTGAAAAGATATATTTTTCTAAAAAAGGAAAGAGTGCTTTTCTGGAAAATGATGGTTGGCAGTCCTCTTCAGCAGTGGGTTGCTTTTTTAAAAAAAAAAAAGGTTTTTCTTGTATTATAGAATAAGAAAGTATGAATTCAGTCAGGTCAGTGACATGCCTGGTCCAGGCTGGTAAAGGTGCCTTCTGCCAAGGTTGACGATATGAGTTTTGTCTCTAGTACTCATATGGTAGAAGGATAGTGTCCACATCTGAAAGTTGTCCTTTAACCTCTATGTGTGGAGGGTGTCATGCACACACATACATACCACATGCATTCACCAAAAATGTTAAAGTAATAAAATAATGAGAACTCAAACAAACAGTGTGGTGATTGATGTCATCATTGCTTACCTGAAAACACTTAATATACAATATGCTTTTTGTAGGACAGCCACTTAAGAACAGACACAGAGTGTTTGCCTTAATGTGTACACTAAGCAAGCACAGTAAAGCATTATCTGGGCTTCACAGCTATGTGGGATGTGCTTTATTAGGCTTTAAAAATTAGTGAGTTGTTTTAAAGTACACAGAACTGTATTTGGCATATACCTAAGACAACTGCCAGGCAAATAGTGCTGACTTTCAGGGACTTTAAGGGATAAGGGTTATACCAATATCTTTGGTATATTGAATGTGTGAGAGAAAACTCAGAGAAAACTATGACAAATTCTGAGAAGATTTGGAAACTATGATTTAATAGCTACATATGCCATTACTATACAAGGACAAAAATATAAAGACGTGCATCACTCTAGCCAGAGAGCAAGGGAACTGAATAAAACACGTTATCTGAGGTCCTGCAGTCTGACTGTACTTCCCTAGGTACACATAGGCACACACTTGCACATGGCAATGGGCTCATGAAGTACATGTTTGGATCTGAATAGTATCGGTGGCATCAATGCCCAGATGGAACTGGTCACACATACCTATCATCAGTGGTGATGTTGGTCAGACTCACTCAGCACAGCAGGCTGTCAGAGAACTGGTGAAATCATCAGAATATCTCATGACTCAAATTTAGATTAAATAGAACATTTTAGAACACACTGTAGGAAACAGTCATATGAGAGGACGGCAATAAAAAAGATGTCCTCTCTCATTCTTTCCAATTTCTATTTGCTCATGCTTTCATGAGGTTTAAAAATATCAACTATAAAATATAATTTTTACAGAGATGCTGACAGGGGCTCAAATTCATGAGAGCTTATGATCAACATTTATGGTTTTTATTATAGTTTGGATCATAATTCTCCCCTATGTTCTGTCTCCTGTGTTAAAAGCCTTTTCCCCTTGCTGCACTGCTGGGAGGTAGGTATTGGGATCTTTAAGAGTAGCAGAAGTAGGTGGATCTCTGAATTCAAGGCCAGCTTGTCTAGAGAGCAAGTTTCAGGATAGCCAGGGCTACACAGAGAGACACTGTCTCAAGTAGCAGCAGCAGCAGCAGCAGCAACAACAACAACAAATCAAAATAAAATAAACAACAAAAAAGAAATAAAAAATGAATTTGTCCTTAAAATTTAAATTCTAAATGTTTATTCTAGTATAGTCAAAATTAAACAGTTCATTTCTACACTTAGTTGAACATGAACATATGATGGTAACCATGAACACTGGCCTGCAGCCAGTTTAAGCTTGGCTCACAGTTTTGCAGACTTTAGTCCCTAGCTGGATGATGTCATAGCTTTTGAACTTATGGGAAGGAAGTGGGAAGGGGAAGCTGAGAATCAGAGAAGAGTAATGAAGGTTCAAATCCTTTTTCTGTGGCCTAACTGGATGACTTAAGACCTCTTACTAAGTCCCATCTTTCAAGGTTTCTACCATTTCTTTGGGGATATAAGCTGGGGCGGGGGGCGGCGTCAGAGCTCGGGGGCACTGGGCTAGCGGACATGGGAGACTGCTGTGTGATATCACGGAACCTCCGTGTCAGAGGCTGCTGGATCCCACCCCAGGGGTGGGGAAAGCACAGTCTTGGTTTCGGGGAAGAGCTGAGAATGGGTGGGGGCCCCAGGGCAGCAGTGGACCCTGGCTGAAAGTAAAAGGGCAGGGGCAGGGTGGGATGCGGGGGTGGGGGAAGCGCTGGCTGGTTCTCGCTGGCTGGCGAGAGTGTTCTTGGTCTGGTCATGGACTGCTGCTGGATCAGTGGGTGACCATGGCTGAAGCTGTTTGCAGGGAATGAGGTTTCCCATGGGAGGTTAGGCTTGGCTCATTGGAGGGAAACTTACTACATTGCGTCCAAAAGAGAAGAGGCAGTCCATTGGATTTAGAATTTATTGTAGAGAAAAAGAGAGGGAGAAAGTAGAGGTAGAAGCCGGCCATGGCCACGTGGAGAGAGGCGGAAGGGAATGGGAAAAGAAGGATAGCAAGGGAACAAGAGACTAGAAAGTAAGGGAGTAAGAGGGAGGGGAGCAAGAGAGACAGGAGGGGGGCAAGCACCTCCTTTTATAGTGGGCTGGGTGTGGGCTGTTGCCAGGTAACAGTGGGAAGGGGCATAACTGGCTGTTGTTAGGTGACTGTGGGGATGGAGTCCAGTCAGAATACTAGGGGCTTGGGATGTGGCCCTACATGACTGATGGCCACAGAATTATGGAGTCGAGGGCCTCATGTCAGGAGCCTAAGTGTCTGGGAGCATGGCTCAAGGTTCTGTCCCTTGTAGAATATTCTTCTGGGTCTCCAGAGTAAGCCTTGCTCAACCAGGCCACAGACTGCCTTTTACAGCCCCCCACACTTCAACAGTGTTATCCTGGGGACTAAATCTTGCTGTATGGGCCTTTGGGGGAAGCATTCAGATCTAAAGTATGCGCTATTAAGTGTGTCTAACCTGTGACACAGGGCCACATCCATCTTAGGATAGCTGTAAGTGTGGTCCAACATGTTTGTAAATAACAATGTCATAAGCTTGGACACCCCTGCCTGTCAGGGCAGTGTACAGTGTTTCATTAATCTTTCTACGAACTGTACAACATAAATAAGTCATAGCATACAAGTGATTAAACAGCCAGTGCCATGAAGAATCTATACAAGGTTGCCTAGATAACAGGTATAAGACTGGAGGTTTGACTTTTGAAGTGACCAATTCCACAGCTCAAGTTTACTTCGCTCTGATTATTGAATATTACTTTTTCCTTGGTCAAAAGAAGTGACATTAAGCAATGCTCTAGTCAACTCTTTTTTTCTTTTTCAGCTCTTCACACTATAACAAACCCCCAAAGTCTCTATAGCTTTGTTACTTGTTCAGAATCTAGCTGATGTTTCATTATTGGATCTCATACCTTCTGTAGAGTTCAGTCTTACTTCAGGTTAGATTGCAGTCCAGCACAATAGACTACTTTATAGCCAACAAAGTCATAAGAATCTGTAGAACTCAATCCCAGGAAGCAAACAAGGACTAACCCCTGGGTCTGTAGAAATATTATGCTGTTTTCCCCTTCCTGAAGAGTTAGAGATTCTGCTGGCCACATGTTTGCATGTGATTCCATTCTGTGGGAACTGTGGATATCAAGGGTGGGGTCGCCTGAATTGGCCGATCTGCTGTTAGCAGAAGCTGGAAATGCTTAGGACTGTATGTGACTCAGAGGGCTTTGAACGATGGACTTGTTCTAACAGCTGCTTTTAATTAAAGCAGCCTGGCCTGCTTGGAGTCTGGCAGGTCAGCTGTTCAGAGAGCTTCCATTCTTTGGAAATGTTCTGATTTTCCCAAGCTTTTGCTCAGCATCTTAGATTTTGTTTTCATTTCCATTTTCAGATTTATAATCGCTTGGATACAAATTGCTGCGGATTCAGACCTCGCAAGGAAGATGCCTGTATGCAGAATGGACTGAGGCCAAACTGTGAGGACCAAAATTCTGTGACTTTAGCACACATTATCCAGAGAAAGAATGACCCAAGGCATTTGGTCTTCATAAACAACAAGGGCTTCTTTGACAGAAGTGAGGACAACTTAAACTTCAAATTGTTAGAAGGCATCAGAGAGTAAGTTTTGTGCTTATTGTGGAAGTCTTATCTCACTCTCTAGATTGTTCTGGAATTCTCTGTGTAGCTCAGGCTTTCCTGGAACTCACTGTCATTCAAGCTGACCTCAACCTTACAGTTATCCTCCTGCTTCAGCTTTCAGAGGGCTCAGATTACAGGAAGGAGCTGTTACCCCCCCCCCCCAAAAAAAAACGAAGAGTACATTTTCTAATTGAGTGACATCTTGGAACACCATATGTTTGTTAACAATGAGCAAAGTTTTGTGAAGATTCACACCTTATGTTAGATATATTAAATTTCCAATGAAACTCTTAAGTGTGGGAATAGAGATCCCAAGGAGAAAAATAGCATTCCAAGAGCAGCCAGTACATCTATGAGCGGTCCACAACACCTCCTCAGCTCCTGCCACAGTCTGCCTTCACTGCCACGTGCAACTGTCATTGTGAAAACCCACGTGGGTGAGGTTGGACATATGCAGGACTATCAGCTGTAGGATAGTCAGGTGGCAGAGGCTGCATTGTGAGAGTGCAGGACTGGACACGGCAGGAACAATAGAGATGTCTAAATCTGTAATAAACTATTTGGCATGTCAATGGAACTAATAAGCATGGCAGGATGTCGGATTCATGATTCACCCAAGTGACTGTTAGGATTATAGTGGGAAAAGAGCTCTCTGAAAGGTAGGGCACCAGAGGATGGCTGGCCATTTAAACTGGGTAGGAGGGCTTTTGAGTACTCAGAAGTCTTTTTGGCAGACAGATGGTAGGGCTGGGTCTTGAAAACTACAAAGGAGGGGCTGCAGGAGGCTAGACAAAGAAGAGCTGTTGTACTCGAGATTGGCTCCAAACTCGGAGATGATCCAAATCCTTCGGGAGACATTTGGTAGGAACTGGAATGGGTACAGAGTATAGAGGGAAGCAGCACGAAGCTAGAGGAGACAGCGCTGTTCTGGAGAAGTAAGAACGCAGTGGGTCTCGTGGCACACTCATGCATTTGTGGGTAATAGAGACTCATATGGAGGGCTGCTGGTGGGGGGCCGGGAGGAAGGGTGGGGGGGAAGGAGGGACAGTGGGGAGAAGGACTCAGGTTTCTTTAGCAGACTGGCCATGGGAAGTTTGACCATGCTCCAGTGAGTATATGGACAACACAAATTGGGCTTCTTTTTTCTGTTGCTTGTTTCTTTTTTTGAGGAGGTGGGGAAGTTCACAAGAGTGGGAGGGCAGAGCCGGAAGGACTGGGAAGTGAGTGTGATCCCGGTGCATGACATAAAATTCCCAAAGAATCCATAAAAATAGTATGTTGAAAAAAAAAAGTGTAGCAGGAGCTGGCTACAAAGTCTGATCGGTTCCACCTCAGTTATGGAAGCCGTGAGTAAATTTCCCAGCAAGTGGAGCCACCTTCATACATAAGCCATGTTAGTCGGGAATTACTCCCTGAAGAATTAGGCTCCATCAGAAGCTTAAGAGCCCACAAGATAGCTATAGCCCTGTGTGCGCCCCAAGAGCCGAACATCAGGAAATAAGCGCAACACGTCTGAAGCTAATGGTGGAACTCAGGCCCTCCAAGCCTACACCTACTGTTTTTTCTTTGTGCCAGTTGCGTTGGTGCTCTACTGCTAGAGCTCCTCCAGACAAGTGGCTCAGCGTGTTCCATATCCACATTTCAATCTTCTCTCAACGTTGTATGTAGATAAAGTGGATTTTATAAACTCTCAACACTTTGCTGTGGGTTTTGAGGGTGCCAAGAGGGTCCCCCCACCACCACCCTTCGCCATGTTCTTTACAGCTCTGAGAATTAAAGGCAGAATGCATGGCAGGTTCTCTCTTTTAAATGCCTAAGCCAAGGAAAATTTATGCATAGGGAAATTGACATTCCTAAGACATCACTTACTAAATTGATATTACAGGGACTTAAATTTCTTTGCAGAACTGAGAGTGCTGAGGGCATATACATCTATCTATCTTAAACATTCACATAAATATGAATACTTTTATTTATTCTTTCAAAGAAGATTAACCCTTAACTGCATTATGGGGTATAATGGGTTTAAGGTTAAATGTTCTTTGAATATATAATTCACATGTTAATAAGCAAAAGTGAAGTTTTTGTTAGGCTCAGAGTCACATACTGAATATTCTCTTAACCAATGCAATGTAAGAACCCATAGCAGAATAATGGCTTGTTTTCTTTTATGAACAGGACTTCTAGTCCATGAAGAGCCTGGAAGTTTTGAAACTCTCATCTCATATATTCTGCCTAAACTAACTTGGTTGAAGGGCTATAGAAATAATAATTATGGATATTAATACATTATACAATACAACGTTAAGACATAGCCCACAAGACTGCGCAGTACATGTATTTAAGGGACTCAGAGCACACAGTACGGATTATTTAATCCCACACTCAAGAGATTTACTCTGTCCAGCTCAGTGATCTTTGGTCTCTAGCAACACCAGAATTCTTGACCCTGGATCCCTAGTGTCTGTGCATCCTGTGTCTTGTCCCCAAGTGGGTCTTTAAATAAGTATGTTTTTGCCTTGTAATTTTAAAGGTGCAAGTAAATTTATTTGAAAGTTACTCTTGAATCCCAGTGATTATATGGTACAATAGTTCTGTGAGCAAGAGGAGGTCAAGCTGGAGGTATTGCAGAACATAACTTATGACTTAGACTAGAAAATTTTTAAGATCTTATGACACTATATAAGCTAGACCCTGGCTCTAGTCTTCCTACATGAAAAAAAAGCAAGTTCAGGGAACTCTTTCAATAATCCAGCCAAATTCTTCTTAAGTGACCCCAAGATGTTCAGTGAGATGTCATTGAATAATATCCTTGCTGTAAAAGTTTAGTTTTGCTGAATTTGTTTAAAAACAATTGCCAGCTTCTGTTACTATAAATTATGTCTGAGGTGATCACCTTACAAGGTGCGAAGATTTACTGTAGCTCATGGCTTTAGAGATTTCGGGACATAGCCCCCTGCCACCTGGGTCTGCTTTTTTTGATCTTTTAGTGGTGTACACTGTGGTTGGTACTACATGCCACCATATTTCTATTAGCCATTTCTTTCTCCTTAACCAATGCTGTGTAAATGCCAATGGTAGGGTAACGGTTTGTTTTACTTTATGAACGGGACTTTTATAACCAAGGATAGGGAAGGTCCTTTTCCCCAACTCCTGGTCAGGAGTTGAAAGAGAGAAAGAGGAAGGGGTAGAGTCCTAGCATTTCTTTCAAGGCATGTGCCCATGACACCATCTTCCACTATGTCTTGCCTTCTAAAAGGCCCACCCCCCTTATAGTATCCCAAGGACTAAGTCTTTAATGCATGGACATTTGGGAGACATTTCAGATATAAATTAGAGCATCATTTAAAACTCCACATAGGAAAACACTGGCTTTGTGCCCATCATTTTGGCATCTTTATTGTTGTCCTTACTCAACTCATGCCACATTGGTGAGACATTGTGGGTGCAAACTCCCTGACCCCCTGGGCCTTACAACACCTCCCCCCACCCTCCTCTTCAGTGTTTCCTAAACCCCAGATGTGAGAGTTGTTATGCAGATGAATCCATGAGGCCTCAGTTCTACACAAAACATTATAGGCAACTAAGGAATGCTGAGAGCCAGGAAAGTCTTATCCAAGGAAGAGCACACCAATTGGCTATCTAATACCAAATTATCAGTACCAAAGGCATACACATACGTAGCAGTATATATAGAACATTCAATATACAAATATATATTTAAGAATATATATTTATGTAATAACAAATAATAAAGAGAGAGGCCATGAATCAGAAAGATATCAAGGAGAGGTATATGGGATGGTTTGGAGGGAGAAAAAGGCAGGGAGGAATGATGAAATTATATTATAATGTCAAACATAAAAGAAATAATTAAAAACTAAAAAAAATCCCCAAATAACTCCCTCTCCCCAAACCAAAACCAAACACAAAGCAAAACAAAGGGTGATCACTCAAGTTCCAAAAGTATAATCTAAATCAGAGGGAATTCGTCCTTGAATTGAGTTTTCCTTTCAAATAATTTCTGTTTTGTTTTATCAAAAGTCTGTGGGCATTGCACTTAAAACTGTAACTGCTGCTCAGGGAGGATACTTCACTGAAACCACACACGTTTTGCTTCTCACCATTTTCTTTCATCAAATTCCACCTTGTAACTGCCGAGTGTAGACAAAAGGCTTTCTGTAGACGACATGGGACTTAAGACGACAGGAAATACATCTTTAGACCTAATGAGATCTTAATTCTATGCCAGTCTTTAACGACCTTTAAAGAAGAAATTAGGATGTCAGTTCTGAATGGATTAGATAATTTGGTTCATTTGAAATACATTTTTTCTCGTATTTTATTTTTAGGAGAAGTGTCTGCTTGTCAGTGACAAAACCATTTTGGTTTTCTAGGTCTTATTTGATAGTGTGATTTATGAGGTTAAGGAAGGCAGAGCAACTGGGGGAAGAAATAATATTTCTGAGCAATTGCTAAGAATGAAATATTGTGTTACCATTTCAGGTTTCCTGAATCTGCAGTTTCTGTTTTGAAGAGCCAACACTTAAGACAGAAGCTCCTTCAGTCTCTGTTCCTTGATCAGGTTTATTGGGAAAGTCAAGGAGGCCGGCAGGGCATTGAGAAGCTTATCGACGTGATCGAGAGGAGAGCCAGAATCCTTGTCACCTACATCAATGCTCACGGGGCCAGAGTATTACCTATGAATGAATGACAAATGGATTTCTGCCTCGAGGACTATACGTGTGTCATATATGGTTTTTCTTAAATAAAAGATATCAACCTCAAGTGTTTCTAGGAATGAGGCAGCATAGTTGAATACATGAAACTGACACAGTTTATATCGTGAACTGAGTTTAAAAAGTTTGTAGAGTTGAAAGGTATACAGATTCTAGAAGTTTCAGAAGAACATATTGCTTGTAAAATGCCTGGTATTTTTTCCTAAGACTCTGGTATGTGTGTCTCAGCATTGTCATTGGGCAATGACCCAGATGATTATTATTCCTACTGCTGTTTAAACCATTTTCATGTCATTTGATGGAACAGTATAAACCAGAGACACTGGCTTTTCTAATAAGCCTTTCCATGCCACTTGACTGATCTGATCAGCTTCTAGCAGTGAGATGATTGGCATTGTCTCATTGCTGATGGTTATACAGCTTTCTCAACCCTGTCCGGAGGCAGTTCTATATCAGGAACCTGAGGTGTGTAATCTTCAAGTGCAGCAGTCTTGAAACACCTTCTAAGTAGACATGGTAGCAGATTCATTACAAATGACCAGTCTATTTTCTAGAGTCTAAGATAATCAGCTACTTCTGAACAACAAAAATCTCTTATCCTTCCCTTTTTAAGAAATTTATTGACAACATAGAAATATCCATACGTAACAATCGATGCATTAGTTCAATTTGCTGTCTCAATTTTGATCTCATTTATGCCTGTGGTTAGAAAACTAAAAAGTGATGAGGCGTGTTGTTACCTGTTTGAAAATTTACTTGTGGAGTCTAATCTTAATGTTCTTATTGGTTGTTTGGTTTAAAAAAATTAAGGTTTCATGCAATCCAGGCTGTTTTTGAACTCCTTATGCATCAGAGGATGACCTTGGTCTTCTGATGTTCTGTCTCCCAAGTGTTGGGATTACAGACAGGTATATGACACCATGCCCCATCATGCTCAGGATCAAACTTGGGCCTTCAGTCATGCTAGATAGACACTGAATGACTAAGCCTATAACCCCAGTCCACTTTTAATGAATACTTAACAATTTGTCATTTTACAAAGGATATGCTGTAATTTCTGAAGTTTTTTTTTTTTTTAAAATCATAGAGGACTTCCTTGGTGTAATTAGGTTTCATCTGATTCAACTGATATTATCTAGGTATTGATGATAAGTTCAGATATTAAATATATTATGTAGATCAGTTCTATATGAGAAGTCTTAATGAAATCCAACACACATGTCCAGATCTTCTCACAAAGAACACATGGATAGAGAGCATATGGCAGGATTAGGCAAAATTAAGTCTCAACTAATTCTCCCCCAAATCCCTTGACCAAATCTTTCATCAGCTTGGAAGAACTAAGGCACACAAGACTCAGGCTGAGTCTTTCTGTCCTAGGTGAATTTGCCAGGTCATCACTTATACTTCTTATCTGGAACCTTTGAATCTAGAGCAAATCATGTCTCTCTTGCTTTCAGCTCTACTACCCCTTGTTTGAAAGGTTATTGATTAGCCTGGTGTAATGATACAGACCTAAAATCCCAGCACCCAGGAAGCTGTGGAAGGATTGCAAGTCTAAAGCCAGTCTGGTCTTCATAGGGATATCCTATCTGAAATGTGCCCCTCCTTTCATAAAAGCTGATTTATTGACTTTTTTCTTCTTTTGGAAACTTAGAAAATAAAAAGTTACACATTTTTTATCATACTTCTCGTCTCTGTTCTTCAGTTTTGTTCCTAACGTACACAGCATTCTCCATATTCTGATGAAGAATAATTTGATATCGATGTGAACTTTTAAAAACTTTGCAATATAGGTTACATCGTAGAAAAAACACTTGTGCGGATTATAATTGATGCAAACGCAGTAACTTGTCAAAAAAGTAAGTCAAAATGTTAAGTATAAGAGAAGATAGACCAAGGGAAGCGGCACCCACTGACCCTCTTGTCTTTGCTTTTCAAGGCTCATAACCAAGCATGGTATTTCCCATCCTACATGTTTCCTTTCCCTTGGCGTGTTGAACTTTGTCATGTTCTCTGCAGTTCCCTCTACCATGACCTGAGAGTGGCTGTAGGCCCTGGTGAGTCCCCACACTGGCTGCTCTCTGAGTTTTGTCTCACAAATCATCTTAATTATCCTTGGGAACACTTTTACACTCCCACTTGACTTTGAATTAAAAGAACTCTGCCAAGTTGTTTCATGTCTTATCAAGATGGCTTTCATTCATCTTAATACATTTTTAGTTTTACAGAATTTAGTTTTATAGAATTCACATTGTGGTATGAATTACAGGCATTCTGGCATCTTAACATCTTGCTTTCCTGCCTTTAATGCTAGGATGCTTCTACACAGGCTGCCCTCCCCCAGATGGATCTGACTGTATTTTTGCCTGGTTATTACAACACCCTTAATTGTAAACAAAAGGCTTAAGAACGTTGATTATTTTTGTAACTTATCTTTTTTTGAGAATATTTTTATTAATTATTTTTATACACTCCATATTTTATTCCCCACCTTGTCAACCCCTGTTCACATCCCATTCCTTCTCCCTTCCCCTGTCTCCATGTGGATGTCCGTACCCCCCCTCCCCCCACCTGACTTCTAAACTCCCTGGGGCTTCCAGTCTCTTGAGAGTTAGGTGCATCATCTCTGGATGAATACAGACCCAACAGTCCTCTACTGTATGTGTGCTAGGGGCCTCATACCAGCTGATGTATGCTGCCTGTTTTGTGGTCCACTGTTTGAGAGATGCTGGGGGTCCAGATTAATTGAGACTGCTGGTCTTCCTACAGAGTCACCCTCAGCTTTATTCAGCCTTCCCTAATTCAATAGCAGGGGTCAGCTTCTGTCCATTGGTTGGGTGCAAATATCTGCATCTGACTCAGTTGCTTGTTGGGTCTTCTGGAGTATGGTCATGCTAGGTCCCTTTTTGTGAGTGTTCCCTAGTCTCAGTAATAGTGTCAGGCTTTGGGACCTCCCCTTGAGCTGGATTCCACTTTGAGCCTGTAGTTGGACCTTCTTTTCCTCGGACTCCTCTCCATTTCCATCCCCGTAATTCTTTCAGACAGGAACAATTATGGGTCAGAGTTATGGCTGTGAGATAGCCTCCCTCTCCCTCATTTGAAGCCCTGATTTCTTTTAAGGATTTATTTTACTTCTTATTTGTGTATGGGCATGGATGTATATGCAGCACCCATGCAAGCCAGAAGAAGGGCATTGGGACCTCCGAAGCAGCTGTGAGCTCCCTGACTCGGGGTCTTGGAACTGAACTAAGGTCCCCTGGGAAAGCAGTGCAGGCTCTCAACAGCTGGACTTCTCCCCAGCCTTTACATTCATTTTTTAATGATTTATTTTATTTTGTAAACAGTGAGTAATTGATGGTGCATTAGTTTCAAATAATAGCTGCAGGCCAGACTCTGAATTCTAATAACTAACATTCTTTCATTGAAATAATGAGAATGTTTTTGTTTTTCAGATGTGCTCAAAAACTACTGTGATTTGGTACAGAGTAGCCCATCATGTGGTTTATTTGTTCTAACAGATGTAAAATAGAAGAATTTACCTTGGCGCATATACAAAAGCTTATTCTGGTGTTACCCGTTTCCTTTCAGCTGATATGAAAATGCACATGTGTCTCAGACCCTGTAAAGAAATGCTACAAATTAAAGTTGTGTACTTTTTTCCGCCTGATACGCAAGTTAGTTTTCAAAAGAAAATTCAGTACTACTCCCCTTTGGAACAGTTTCCTCCAATCTGTCTCTACTTTATACTGTCATTGTTTTGATGACCAAATATTCTGTTCAAACTGGAAAACAGAATAAACAGTGAACTTCAAAAGTATGTTTGTTTGTTATTTCACCAGTGGGGAAAAAGAGACAATTTAAAAGTCAAGATGCCTGTCTGGATCATGTGTGTAGACATGTGTGCACGAATATGATGTCATAATTCATGATCACTGTGCTTTCTCTCTGTGTACATATGGTATTATAGTATAGGATTGGCAAAAACTAAATCAGCTAACAGATTTCACCCCTCTCTGGAGGAGATTTAGTTTCAGTTAGCTTTCCGTGGTTGCTGGGAGCCTTACAATAGCTTAAACCCTCCTTTCTCTTATTCCTCTTTAATAAGTTTGTTAAGTACCTAGGGAGTTGATCAAAATGTAAAATATCCTAGACTTATTCTTAAAATATTTGTATCTGTGGACTTGGATAATAGTATTTATTCTACTGTACCTTTAAATATGCATTATATTACATGTAATGAATAAAACATTTAGATAGGAATTTATTTGCATACTGTCTTATGAAATCTTAATGTTTATTTGAATGCAGACTATTTAAGTCACATTTAACGTATTAGTCTGAAAAAACATGTTGAAATCATTTATATTCATTTATATATGTATATATGTATATGAATTTAATCTCTCTCTCTCTCTCTCTTTCTCTCTCTCTCTCTCTCTCTCTCTCTCTCTCTCTCTCACACACACACACACACACACACACACACACACACACACAAATAAGCAATATAGTCAAGAACAGGGGAGTCCAAGGTATTGAGTAGCCTGCGGCACCATGATGGCTTGAGTTTGAGCCCCGGCAGTTGGAGTCTCACTGGAGAACACAGCAAGCACCTTGTGTACTTTTTACCAAACTGACTATTCTCTGCTGATGTGTTGTTATAGAGGCAATGATGGTGCGTACATGGAATCCCAGCATGAAAGAGTTGAATCAGAGTGACTTCAAGTTTGGGTCAGCCTGGACTACAGTCAGACCCATCTCAAAAACAAATGAAAACCAAAACAGAACTCAGAATGCAAGAACTTTTGCCTTATGACAGATTTTTTGATTTGTTAGAAAACTTATCTGAAATCAGAAAGAACCTACTGCGACATTGCCATGTTCTTACAGTGTTGGACTTGATTCTCTATCAAGTGACTATTGAACAAAATTTTAGGGAAGAGGGTAGCCTGTAGATTGATGTTCCATAGAACTACAAAATTTTCCTGGTAGAAGAAACTAGCATAATAGTTAAAATGTATTACCATATAGGACACTAACCAGTTTTATATCTATTGGCTATTAAAATATTAAATCCAAATATTTTATAACATGGCTTTTAAATGTTTAGCTTTAGAAATATTTTAAAATGAACTTACCACTGTAGTAATGCTGTATTTATTATTTGGATAAAAGACTTTATAAGCATTTATATTTTCCTAAGAATCAATTTTATCTTTTGGAAAATTTTACTTTAATAAACTTCTAATTACTGCTATATACTTTTATCGGTTTGAAAGTTCTAATTTTAAGTTTTTGAAAAGTTCACATAACCAAACCATTAAGGCATAATAACATAATTTTATAACTAAATGGTTTCATGGATTTAGCATTTGTCCAACTCCCACCGTGGAAATAAACATTTAATGAAAGAAAGTGACTTAATTTGTTCCAATTTAGGCAGATGGTTGGTCTAGATTCCTCATTATCCTGATATAGAATGTTAAAGATTCAAAAAAACAAGTAAATGCAATTATTAAATATATATTTAATATATAACCTTATATATCATTTACTTGTGCTCTGTGTTGTAACAATAGCATCAAACAGTTCGAGCTCTGGATCACCTTGAGGAGCTGTTGAAACTAATCTGTTTGGTATTTCTGCCCATAATGTCAGTAGGCTCTTAGACCCATAGGTATCCAGTAATGGATGGAAATCTCTTCCCTCTTGGGTTGGCAGTCCCTGAGAGTTAAAAACACTTGCTTTCCAGCAAAATTAAGAAGGCAATAAATTATATTACATAAATAAGAAAGATCATCACTTAATAGAGTAATTACTTGTATACAAAACTGGAAAGTGAACTTTAGAGGAAATAGTTTACAAATTTTTTATTCACAAATGTAAACTGATGAATCATTTATTGTTAGTAATTCTTAAGTATTTTTAGTCAATGCTGAGTTCCCAATCTACTAACATAATTGTAGAATGCCATTTGCATTTATTCAACACTTTAATTTATTAAAACTCTGTTGTCTGATTTATTTGGTCTTATTTAAAAATAAGCAAAGTAATTATGGTCTGTTTTGGAGTAGGAGAAAAATAAGTGAATATGTGGTATTAAAATAAGCAACTTGATTATTACTCAATAGTTTACTGCACATTAGTAATGTCCTCACATTTAATTTAACAATTTTCTAAACAAATTTATGAGCTTTTGCCAACAGAGTTATTTCCTTAACATTGGAAAAAGATTTAAGGCCATGTGACTCTGAGAGGCACTGGACATCTCCTTCCTGTCACCTTTGCCCCTTTCCATTTTATACACAGCTGTCTTCTGTCAGAATATGGCATCTTTCCTACTTTGTAAGCTCTTTCGTCCCCTGGGATGGGGTCTGCTGTAAGAAAGGCCTGACTCAGAGTTGCTAGCAGTTTGTTTCAGAGCCTAAAAATGCACATGCTGAGTGAATGAATTGTAGAGACTATTCCCTGTCAGCAGAGCACTCGCACCACCAACCCCACATTTCTTTTTTTTTTTTATCCTCCTCCTCTTTTTTTTCTTTATTTCTTGATGAGGATCATCTCTAAATTCACTGGTTTCATTTATTTATTTTTCTTTGAAGCTAGATTCTTTTTTACTTTTTATTTATTTATTTATTTTTGCAATACCCATCAAAATCCCAACTCAATTCTTCACAGAGTTAGAAAGAGCAATTATCAAATTCATCTAGAACACCAAAAAACCCAAGATAGCTAAAACTATTCTCAGCAACAAAAGAAAGTCTGGGGGAATCAGTATCCCTGACCTCAAGCAATACTACAGAGCAATAGTGTTAAAAACTGCATGGTATTGGTACAGTGACAGGCAGGAGGATCAATGGAACAGGATTGAAGATCCAGAAATGAACCCACACACCTATGGCCACTTGATCCTAGACAAAGAGGCTGAAAACATCCAATGGAAAAAAGATAGCCTTTTCAACAAATGGTGCTGGTTCAACTGGAGGTCAGCATGCAGAAGAATGGGAATTGATCCATCCTTGTCTCCTTGTACTAAGCTCAAATCCAAATGGATCAAGGACCTCCACATAAAGCCAGACACTCTGAAGCTAACAGAAAAGAAACTGGGGAAGACCCTTGAGGACATTGGTACAGGGAGAAAGTTTATGAACAGAACACCAATAGCATATGCTCTAAGATCAAGAATTGACAAATGGAACCTCATAAAATTACAAAGTTTCTGTAAGACAAAGGACACCATCAAGAAGACAAATCGGCAACCAACAAATTGGGAAAAGATCTTCACCAATCCTACATCAGATAGAGGGTTAATATCCAATATATATAAAGAACTCAAGAAGTTAGACTCCAGAAAACCAAACAACCCTATTAAAAATGGGGTACAGAGTTAAACAAAGAATTGTCACCTGAACAACCCCACATTTCTATTCCTTGTGGAAAGGTTAGGAAGTCCTTTACCCTTGTCCCTCTAAAAATGCACTTACTTTATTTATTTATTTATTTTTTAAAAATGTGCATTAAGGTATCCTCATGCATTGTCTTTCGTAGAAAAATAAAAGTGATCTATATTTCTTAACAGTGCTTGTCAGGACTTTCTAAGACTTTGTGATCCTGAGCTAAAAACTGAAGCCAGGCTCCTGGTCCAGTCATGGCATGGTCACTCCATGTTGCAAAATAGCTGGCTACCACTCAAGTTTAGCAGGCAAGATGGATCTCTGTTGTGACAGCAGTAGGTCTATAAGCTAGACTGAAAGCTGTGAATTTACAGGTCTGCCAGCTATTTTTTTTTAGCTCCAAGACAATAGGCATTATCTGGTTTCTAAAGTGTCATATATTATTGGCTTAGCTTCCATTAAAGAGAATAAGACACTTGTTTCTTAATCTCAGGAGTATTAGAGTTTGAGGTAAACACAGTTTTTGTTTTTTGCTTTTTTGTCTTTAAATCTTTGTAGCATTTTAACAGCAATGACAACAAACAAAAATCTAGACATTCTTTTTAAGTTGGAGAAAATATGCTTGTGACTAAGTTTATAAGTCTCAGATATTTTTAGAGAGGAAAGCAATAACTTAAAGTTTCATCGTTAATCTCTTTTAATCATTTAACATGACAGTTAAAATGTAAGACAGCTGCTAATGTAGTTGTTTGCTATGTATTGTGATAGTTCCTGTCTTAATCTCTTGTGTCACTTCCTCTTTTATAGGGATACCAAAAACATTGTCTCTAATGAGAGGGGAATGGTGTTTTTTGATAAGAGTGGCAAGCTTCTATTCAAAGACAGAACTTCCTAGTTAAACCTTAACAATAGTGTGGGTTTTCTCCACTGGAGACATTTTAACCCCAAGAGTCCTTGTGATGGCAGCTGTTATGTGCAGTGTAGTTTAACTATGTTCCAGTTTGTTTTCTGTTGCTGTGACAAACAGCATGACCAAGAGACTTGACTTACACTTCCAGGTAACTGTCCATCACTGAAGGAAAGCAAGAAAGGAACTCAGGCAGGAGCCTAGAAGCAGGAACTGAGGAGGAAAGTTCTGTTTGCTTGTTTCCAATCTCACACTCAGCCAGGCACTGCCAGTGCTGGGTTAGGCCCTCCTATATTATTAGTTAACAATAAAGAAAATGCCTTCCAGACAAAGCCAGTCTGATAGAAGTAACTGCATTGAGATTTTCTCATTTTGGGTAAATCAGGCTAACAACCAAGATTAGCTGTCACAAGAAGTTTCCTTGACAACCAAGATTAGCCCTCCTCTGATCTCTACTCTCTTCAGGAGAGAAGTAAAATATCACCCAGGAGACACCCTCCTGCCCAGCTGAGAGCCACTGCCTAGACACTAAGTCTTTCATAAAAGACAAACTATAATTGTGCTCTCCTCACAGTTAGCTTAAGAAGATATTTCTCTGTGAAATTCAATAATTGTCACCCTGTATTGTGCCTTCCCCTCCCAACCGTTTAGTGGGAATTCCAGACTTGGGTTAGCCTTAATTCCGCACCCCTCTAGGATGGCGTGCTCAGACCAAGGTGAAGTTCATTGTTCCTCCAGATCTACAAATTCTTGAATTAAGCACCTTCCAGCCACCTTAGCAGTGGAGTCAATGCCCAATGAGCAGTCAGACCAGTTCTCCTGAACAGACCTTGGAATTTGGGGGAGGGCTCTTGCCTGAAACTTTAAATTCTGAGTCCTCCATTTAACCTTGGGATCTTTACCAGCAACTGTGGTCTTGGTCTCCTTCTCTTGCCACCTTTCCATACACCCCCAACTTCCCTTCCCGTTTGTTGTAACTCTGGGCAGTTACACTGCATGACACTAGGGAAAATTCAGAGAAATGAGAGGGCTTAAGGAAGCCAATCACTTGCCATTTAGGAGAGAGACACATTGGAGGCTCTGAAAGATTCTAGGTGAGGAGTATCTGGGAGTCCATGGCAAAGACTAGGACTTTGGGAATGTTTTGTGACTGCTGGTAAGGGTGCTTATCTCCTGCTCCAGGATTCAGAACTTGTATTCCTTGAGAACTTTTCTGTCAAAGAAACTCATTCTGAGGGCCTCAGCAGCATTTCAAAAACTACCCTGATAGAGGGTCAAAGAAGCAGAAAGTATTTTGTTGTGAGGAAAAGAATGAGCGCATCACCCTAGAGAGGGACTGCTGAGCCAGGAGCTGCCAAGTGGGTCCTGTAGAAAGAGTAGCAATGGCAAATGGGTCAAGCGGGAAGCCTCAGTTGGGACTGACATATTAGTCAGCTTTCAGTACTATTACGAAATGCTTGAGGCAACTAACTTATAAAGGCTAAAGGTTAATTTTGGCTGATGGTTCTGCAGTTCCAGTGCAACTTCAATGTTCCTATAACGTTGGTCTCTAATGAGCATGGAATATCATACAAAGAGTGTTTACAGTAGGGCAAGTTAATTCATGAGTCTAGAAGCAGAAGGGAGAGAAAGGAATGAGGCTCTCACATTTCTCTTTAAGGGTATAGTACCAGTAACCTCAAGACCTCCCATCAGGTTCCACCCTTCCCTGTAGCATTACTGGGTGTGTGGATGGGAGGAATTGAGCGTTTAACACTGTGAGCTTTGGGAGACTCTTGCAAACTAAGGAATGCTGCAATAGTAGAATACCATTAAATCTCAGTGACTTAAAACAAAGGGGATTTCTTCTGGCATACATCTATCATAGAAAGGTTTTACACCTAAGCACTCAGATATTTTCACCTCTATGCCTGAGTGAAAAACAAAAATCTGGAAGGAGTTTGCCATTCTACACATTGGATACACAGCCTGCAGATTAGAACTCTCTGTTGAATGGCTAAGTATATCACATGGTGAAAGTTTTAGGTACTGAGTCAAAAGAACTTAACTTTGTACTACATCCTAATAACAGTGTTCTGGGAAACTGAGCACCTCAATCCATTGCACCTCTAACCTTTTTGTTGTAGTTGACAGCCATGCTACTTACCAGGAAAGTCAGGTTTTTGTTTTTTTGTTTGTTTTTGTTGTTGTTGTTGCTTTTGTTTGTTTCTTTGTTTGGGGCTCTATTTCCTGTGATAGTTTATTGGTTCAAAATTAGACTACTGATTTAAACAGGTCAATCAGAACATTTCACTCAGAATTTTGACATCAAGATAAGAAAAAGATTCCAGAGTTGAAAACTAAAACAATAACAATCTGTAACATTTTTGAGATCCTAGCAAGGCTTCTTCTGCTGAGCTTCAAGAGAAGGATATAAAAGAGATAGCAGAGACAGTGGAGAAAGCAAGAGAGTTAGGTATAGAAGGACAGAGGGACAAATGAAGACTGTGGACACTAAACCCTCAAGCTTCAGAGCTAGATTCCCCACTGCCCCCACTTTCTTCCCTCCTGGTTTTTGAAGGAGCAAGTGAAAGACTTGTTTTCCATCTCTTAAAATCCTCACTTATTGTGGAAGAAATTTACCCATGTCCATTGGAGAACAAGCATGCTATTTTCCCTTTTCCTCCTTCAGTTTACTATGATTGTCTGATGCTATGATTGGTAGTTTACTATGCTCTGTCCTGATTTTTGAGGCAGTCATTGTAGAGAGTAATGCTAGATGTACTGAATTCACTGAATTTCTGGCCTCAGTTTACTTCAATGGTTTCTGTCCACATTTGTGAGTATAGACACTGTCATTCTCAGCAACCTGAGGTGTCACCTTAAATTTTAAGGACCTTGATTCAAGCCAAAGTGGGATTTGTGGCTTCAGTGCTGAAAAGAATTTCAGGACTGGGAAGTTTATGAAGCAGAGGTGAGGTTTAGTAGATATGCTGGTATCAGTTTCAGTACCAGGGCTAAGAGACTGAGGTGCTCTGCAGAAAGTAAGTCTTGCTGTCAAGTTTCTCAAAGAAGAGCTGCATCACCTCATGGCTGTTTGCAATAGGCACAGATAGGATTCTGATAGGGTTAAGTTTACTATCTTAAAGGCCTCCCAAGAAATCTAAGGAAGATCATGAGGTGATTTCTGAGGTATCTGATAGAATTTTAATTGATAAGGCAAAAATCTAGAGA
Organism: Apodemus sylvaticus; assembly: GCF_947179515.1. Lineage (NCBI taxonomy): Eukaryota > Metazoa > Chordata > Mammalia > Rodentia > Muridae > Apodemus > Apodemus sylvaticus. The sequence goes on along the minus strand of NC_067475.1, from coordinate 87,845,902 downwards.
TGCGGGAAGATCTTCATTGTAAGCAAAGTTAACAGTCTTGTTTGGATCCTAAGAAGATGTCTGTGGAAGAAGTTGAGGTCCAACCCCAGGTCATGTAGAGTCAGTACTTAAACCTTTTTTTATTCTTTTAATATAAAATATCTATAAACATTAAAGAAATATTAACTTTATATCAGCAAATGTTAATTTTTAGTGATGGAATTCTTGGTTTTAGTAGGCTTCAGTCCAAGTGTGGAGTGGGCTCTTCTTCCTTTCCATTTCCCCAAATTACCCACCTTCTTCTCTGCCCCAGCTTCCACTACATGCTATACTTATTTTCTTGTCATGTTTTATTGACAGGCTTGAATGTACTTTTCAGAAAATCTACCTTGTGATAGCTTGTGAGCCAGTGAACTGGGGCACTCTGCAGGAAGGGATGGTGGGAGGTGTGGGGAAGAGTCTAGCAAACTCTCCAAGACTCTGAAGGGGGGAGGAGTCAAGGTGAGAGGTATGATGGGTGTGGTTTTCAAGAGGTTTTCATATGTGAGTGTGGGTCCCTTTCAAATTCTTAGGAGATGTGCTAATTTATGAGAAAAATTGCTATGAGATACAATTTCAAAAAAATTTTAGAAATACGGTATAAAAAGAGCTGCTTCAGGGTTTAGATCTATTTTCCTCATCTGTCACATCAGTAGTTTTTAAAGAGAGTTATATAAGCCAGAGAAGGTCACTGAGGACACATCAAAGGAAAGACTCCGAAGGGCATGCACTTGAATAACCATACATGTACGATCATGCAAACACATACACACACACACACACACACACACACACACGCACACACACCAAATCCAAAGGAATAGGCCAGTTTTTCTTTTTTTCTGTTAATGAACAGGCTGATTTCTCTTTATGGTTGATCATAAAACACCTACCTTGTTTATGAGTTTCTGGCTGGAGCTGTGAACTCAAGTTGAGGGGGCCAAAACTGTGAGTTGCAACTCATACCTCAGGGTTCTCGGGGCTTCTGACACAGCGGGCTCTGAGGTTGTGATGATGAGACTTCAATTGCTAATGTGATTTTTCTAGTGCCTCATTCATTCATTCATTCATTCAACCAATGTTTACCAAGTGCCAGCTATATGACAGGATTGCTTTTGGTTTCCTGAGAAAGTAGGAAGCAGGCAGTTAGGGCTTTCCACATTGGCCATTTATTTTCTTCAACTTAATGCCAGTGCATCTGTGGAATAACAGAAGTTAGGAACATTCATTCTAAATGGTGCACACATCATGAAGACTAATTTCACACAGAGTTTCCTTAGTTTTCTGGTCTTCTAAAAGTCCCTACAATGAAGGAAGAATCAGTGTTCAGATGTCCTTGTGTACACAATGTGGATTTCTTGGATCAACCCAAATGTTCATGCCTGCTTTTCCCAAGGCATTTCCCTATCAACAATGGTGAGCTCCCCACCATTCTACTGTCTGGTCTTCTTCCACTTGCTCTTAGGGAGAAAAAGCTCCCTATAAATCACAACAACAACTACAAAAAGAAAGAATTTGGGTGGCTGCCAGGCTTGCTAGTGAACTTTCAAATCAAGGAAATGTTCTAAAAATCAATATTTAAAGAGCATACTTGGCAAGATGTTCTGCCCTGAAAGAAATGGATGGTGTTTGTGAAGAGGAAGACTAATGTGAGGACAGCCAGGTTCAAGGGCTGTCCTCTGTGAGCCGCGCCAGCCCCTGGAGTTTCCCTTGTGGCCAGAACCCTTACATTTTGCAAGTGCTTTGCAAAATTGCTACCTTTGTTTCATCTTTTTTTCTTTCTAGAAGTCTCTTCAATATGGTTTCTGTTTATTGAAGTAACTTCTGTGCGTTGTCTTGATACTTCATTTTCATGTAACTTCTAGCATTTCTTCTCTTTTTCACTAATGTTTGCCCTCTCCTCTGCTGGGCCCTGGAGGTGCAGCCTTTGACAATCTCCCTTTCCCCTCCTTCTTTTTCCCTTAATGCACGGGCAATGTTTCTACTGGGTTAGTGTTCTCAGGCAGAACCACAACTTTCTACCTGTGAGGGAAGTAACAGGGTTGCCTTCATTGTTTGCAAAGATGTCGTGTGTGTGTGTATGTGTGTGTGTGTGTGTGTATGCATGCATGTTTTTTTTTATTTTTAGTTTTATTTATTTATTTATTTATTTATTTATTTATTTTTTATTCGATATAATTTATTTACATTTCAAATGATTTCCCCTTTTCTAGCCCCCGACTCCCCGAAAGTCCCGTAAGTCCCCTTCTCTTCCCCTGTCCTCCCACCCACCCCTTCCCACTTCCCTGTTCTGGTTTTGCCGAATACTGTTTCACTGAGTCTTTCCAGAACCAGGGGCCACTCCTCCCTTCTTCTTGTACCTCATTTGATGTGTGGATTATGTTTTGGGTATTCCAGTTTTCTAGGTTAATAACCACTTATTAGTGAGTGCATACCATGATTCACCTTTTGAGTCTGGGTTACCTCACTTAGTATGATGTTCTCTAGCTCCATCCATTTGCCTAAGAATTTCATGAATTCATTGTTTCTAATGGCTGAATAGTACTCCATTGTGTAGTTATACCACATTTTTTGCATCTACTCTTCTGTTGAGGGATACCTGGGTTCTTTCCAGCATCTGGCAATTATAAATAGGGCTGCTATGAACATAGTAGAGCATGCATGTGTGTTTTGTAGTGAGACATGACCTTGATATATAGTGCAGGCTCACCCTAATCAGTCTCTAGGATCCTCCTGCCTTAGCTTCTGGAGTTTTGGGATTGTCATGTGTATACTGCTATGTCAGACTCTTGCCTATTTTTTTTTTTTGTTAAAAGATTTATTTATTATAAGTACATCATAGCTGTCTTCAGACGCCCTTTTCTTCTCTCTCCAGCCCTGCTCACTCCAGCCCAAAGATTTATTTATTTTTTATATCTAAGTTCACTGTAGCTGTCTTCAGACACCCCAGAAGAGGGCATCAGATCTCATTCCAAATAGTTGTGAGCCACCATGTGGTTTCTGGGATTTGAACTCAGGACCTTCGAAAGAGCAGTTGGTGTTCTTAACCACTGAGCCATCTCTCCAGCCCAGGAAGATTTTGACAACAAAAAACAATGATAAAATACAATACAATAACAATGGATTGTGGCAATTGTGAACATGGTCTCTCTGTCTCTCTCAAAATATCTATTACACTGAAGATCTTAGAATGCTAGCTCTTAATTTGTCTCGGCTTACTAAACGGTGAAGTTTAACCTTTACAGATGGCCCCAAACAGTACTAGCCTGAAGAAAAATCATGACTTCTAAGTACATATGGCTTTCTCCCCATGTAAAGTTGAAATTGTGCATCATGCTGTCCTAACCCGGGAATTTTCTGTACTTACAATAGAAGAAGCAAAGTTTAGCACTGACATCGAATCCATCCTCACAGCAGACCAACTGTGACCATGCATGTTGTGTGCAACCCTGACTATGTATGTTGTATGCAACCCTGACCCTACATGCCTTGTGCAACCCTGATCATGTGTGCTGTGTGCACTGCTCTTGCCTATTTTTGCTTCCTAATCTTCAAGGGTTCTTCACACAGATATCGGATGCCATCAAAGGAATGCAAGGAGCTAGAGCACACAGTGAGGAATGGAACACAACTGTAAAGCTGACATGTCAGAAACGTGTTCAGATTACCAGGCCTTTTATGCTATAAACTTTTTCATTTGCACTCTGATGATGATTTTATATGAACTATTGAGAGTGGTGGTGTGGAAAAAAAAACACAGGGTGGATACTCCCTTAAAAATAATACCCCTATATGAATAATAGCTATCCTTGTCAGATTCTTTCTATAATGAAAGCAAACATGGTACCATGCTCTTCAAAAATACTGTCTTCGTTTCAAAATTCACTTAAAAAATAAAACCTCCCAAACCTGCATATACTCATGGAGTGCAAAGCAATATGCCTTAAAAATATCATATAGAATGAGTAAATCAACCAACATATCTATCACTTCCAATTCCATGCTTCAAGTTAACCTACCCACCAAACAAAATCTAGCATGTATGCAGGATCAATTAGGTAGATGTGAGCTGAACTAATTTGAAATCCAGCTCTGTCTGACTCTGTCACTTATGCTTGTGAAAATTAGGTCCCTCAAGTTTCTTCCATCCACCCTTAGCTTTCTCTACCTTCCATCTGTGGTTTCCCTGAGAGAGTTTGTATACCTTGAACATGTAATGAGACAAACTGCAGAAACCACACCATGTGTAAAACTGACCTGTGGGAACTAACAGTACATTTTGTGGTATTTCTTACATGTGTAATGCTAGTCAGGGATGTGAGGTGGTGATCTTCGGTGTTCCCTCCTTCCCATAGCTGATATTTAAAAGGATAAGTGTTAGGCATACCCTTCAGGGCTTTTTGATTCATAGAGACAAAGAGAACATGGGCTGTCCTGTGCAAGCTGGGTCCCATCCCTCATGATGCTGAGTAGGATAAAATGAGGCCACAACTAAAGTAAATACTTCTTTCTCTTCCAAGCCTCGATGAGCATTTTTCTTGATGCCTTTGGATTCCTCTGGTAAGGAAATCACAATGTAAAGCCATTCTTTACATTTGATGTGAGTTTGAACAAAGGGCTGTGTGGGGCTTCTGTGGTGTGAACGCTGGCAAAGTTCACAGAACAAAAGAGACCAAAGCCCCCTTAAAATCACAGCATTCCACTTCATTTTACTTTGTGTTGTTATGTTAAAAATTGAATTGGCTAGTTTGCAAGTAGACATAATGGGGAGAGCAGCGCTGGTTGACTGGTTCCTTAGTGTGCAAGAAAGTAGGCAAAAACTAAGCTAGATTGAAATTCAGAAAAATCAGCTCTCTGCTAGAAAGGAAATCTTCCCCCCCCCCCCTTAGAGTACTAGAGATAAGTTTATTTTCAGGAATAAGAAGTGATACTTAACTTGATACTGTTGTTTTGATTGAAATATTTTTTGAAGTGATATTGTTGTTTTCTGCAATACCAGATGGGAGCCTTAAAAATAACAACTAGACCAAAAATATATATCCAACAGCTCAAAATCCACTCAGTTAAGTTGGAGAGTCTTTGAACTGAATATTGGAGAAAATTGAAACTGTGAAAATACACATATAACTCTTTTAGAGACAAATACAGATTTTTGAGAATATGGGGTTTTCTGTGCAGCATTCTGATATTAGCAGGGAAGAGAATCAGAGGTAGCCGAGCTTACTTTGTGATATTCATAGTAGAGTCCCAGTCATGGCCTCAGTCCTGCTTTCTTTTGTTTCTTTTTCAGAAGACTATATTCTTTCAAATAAAGTCAAGACAGTTTGTTAAGCTCATGCCTCTGAGGAAACAGAAGTGAGAGAACTCTTTCTCAAAAGAATTTTGAAATTAAAAAGAAAAAACAACCCTTTGAGACAAAAAGCCATTTATAAAATGTAACTGTTGGGACATTGTTATGCAAATTCTATTTTTCAGTTGTCTTCCTTAAACAGCAATTGATTAATATTTACTAATTTTTTTCAATCTCATTACAAAAACAAAACCAAACAAACAGACTTGACATACCTGGTTTCCAGCTAAGGATAACAAAATACTTAAGCCATAAAAACACCAATGGTAAAACAAACACGGAAGGCCTAAGCACCAGACAATGGAAAGGAAAGAGATTCAGAAGCTAGGAGGTCTTCTAAAGAAATGTGGCCCTGGGTATAGCAACATATGAAACACACGTGTGTTAAGGAGCTCAGAGGACCAAATGTCATGAATACCTTGCTGAGGAAATTGAATTTTTTTGTTAGATTTCCAGTGAGAAGGTCATCCAGATGGCATGGAAAATGAATCTGGGACAGGCAAGGCTAAAAAGAAATAGATAGGTAAGAAGCCTGTGAGGAAACAAGATAGGTAAGTTTGGAGGAATAGAGATGAAGGATTAGCTCATATTTACTAAGTCTGAGCAATTGGATGGGGCTCTCAAGATTTTAAGAATGACCTCTACATTTTGGAATTTACTAGTCAGTTTTATAATGATGCTTGCCCTTCAGCAAAATAGGAAAGATGGATGAAAAATGATTTAGTAAACAGAACCTAAACCACTATTTTGTTCAACACATGTAAATATGCATTCAATTGTGGGTCTAGAAAATAGAAAAATAGTACACAGTGCATAAAGGCCGTCAGGCTCTGACTTTCGGGATTTTGATGGGAGATGTGTCTGCTGTGGTGTTGCCCTTTGTCTTATAGGTTGTCCAAGAACCCATTGGCTTCTATCCATAATGAGCCAGCAGTGGCCTCTCCTGTTTTGACAACCCAATATACCCCTGGACATGACAAAATGCCCTCCATAAAGCAAAGGCACCACTCAGTTGATAGCCACTGATTTCAGAATATAATTGAGGAGTTGTTAAGATGCACAGGGAATTTTAAATCCATATAAATGGAAGGAATCACCCACAGAGTTTCAGTTCCATCAAAGTGTGTGCCAAGTAAGTGCCAAACCCTCCCACTGTGTTGGAACTGCTTTATAAAATATATGCTGACACTCACAGTTAACACTGAGAACACAGAGAAAAAAGAAAGCCCTAGCACCATGATAACATTTTACTTTTTGAAAAAAAAAATAATGGAACAGAGCTTAGGTCTAAAAGTATAAAGTAGACTCTGCTGTAGCCCTGGACAGAGGTTGAAGAGTGATATAGAAATAGTCCCTGGGCTTGAATTTCAATATCTGCACAAAAACTTTACAAAGCAAAGATTCTATGTGAAGCAAAAATGTCTTCCAATAAAGCCTTCACGATAGAAATCTGAAACATTCATGACAGGTGGGCATTACCTATCTGCCCTCGGATCCAGGGTTGACAAGGAAGCTCATTTTTCTGTCTGTTGAAAGGGGAAAAAACTCAAATCAATAAAAACCCTGTACCAATATGCTATTTTGGGTGAAAGTTTAAATTTGCCATACATGGCCAGCATAGAATCACCAGAGAAGGAAGTAATATAAAAGCTAGCATTCGAGGTGCCCCTGGGATGTGAAAAACAGAACCCCACATTTTAGGGAAGCCCCCTGCAGCAGCAGCAGCATGAGGTGCTAGTGAAAATTAAGACTCTCTAAAATAAGTTCAATTCAAATGTAAAGAACTCAGGTACCACGAACCCATGTTTATAGACAGGAAAAGCAGAAAAAGTACTCTAATCAGCTGATCCAATAAATAAAACAGGGAGCTGTAATGTGTGGGAAGTCCTTAAAATACTAGAAGGATTTTATTGAAGGACATTAATAGAGTCTAGAACAAGAGATGACTATGGGGAAAAATGAGAAAATGGAATTTTGTTTTTCAAAACTGAATTCTTAAAATAACAGTTACATAAGTGGCGTTATGGGCACAGAGCTTACAGAACAGCTGGCCATTGGAACAATGGACTATTCTTAAAGAATGCCTGAAGATAAGCTTGAATGGAAGGAAACCTGGAGAGGACCTGTGTCTATCTGCTAGATCTACAAAGACAGACTAGAAAGGGAACGAGGTGGCTGGCGTGGGCGGAACAATGTCTATACATTTCCATAGCTGCCAAAAGGCATATGTTTCCAATGAAAAAAATACAAGTATAACTCACACCTTAATTTAGATAAAAAGTTCAGCATAGGAACAATGTAAAAAAGCTTTGGAACACTAAAATGAACACATATTCCAGAGAAATCACCAAGGTGAGGGGAAATAGAGCCAGACAGAGGGGAATAGATTCATTCCTTGGGCTTGTGTTTGTAAAGCATGCTGGTAACCACACAATGCTCAGTTTGGCTACTGGGTACAATCAAACGGAAAAAGAAGCTCACTAAAAGATGTTCTTCCTCTGAGGAGAGTATGCACCTCATCTGAGGCCAGTGTGCTTCTTCATAAACTGGTTTGATCTTGGGACTTTGTCTTTGACAACATAAATCACATCAAAGATCCTCAGTCCCCAAACTGTCACTCAGTATTATGAAATGTTGCTGTCCAATTTCTTCATTTTATTTTATTAAAGCTGTCAAGAATCAATTATATGTGGAAAATACTTTTTTTCTGGTTTCATGGACCTATGATAAAATTCAAAATGGGCTTCAAAGTTGTATTAGAAGAATTCTCTGTGTGCTGCTAGCTTGGCTGAACACTGAATAAAATGTTAGGAGATTCGCTCTGAATCTTGGGAGTCTTATGCAGATCTATCTGTCAGTATCATCTTCCTTGCCAATTAAGGCTGGAGAGATTGCTCAATTCCTAATGTGCCCTGGTGCATAAGCACAGGTTCCTGAGTTTGGATAGTCAAAACCCATGAGAAAGTAGGCGTGGCAGCACAAGTCTGTAACCTAGCCCTAGGGATGGGAAGGAGGGGTGAATGCAGGAGGACATGAAGCTCATTGATCTGCTAGCCCAGACAAATCAATGAACTTCTGACTTAGGGAGAAAACTTGTCTCAAAAAATAAGTTGAAGAGAAATCAAGGAAGAATATCCAATTTTGATATTGATATTGTACAAATGTGCATTCATCTCTCTCTCTCTCTCTCCCTCTCTCTCTCTTTCACACACACACACACACACACACACACACACACACACACACACTGAAATATACAATTTTAGATTTCTAGATTTAAATTTTAATTTTCCATGATGACCTTATAATCTTCAGTTGGTAGTTTGCCTTTCCATTCAGTTACAGACAAAGCCACTCTGTTTTTGGCCTATCTGTTCTAGTCATGAACGATCCTGCTCTAGCCTACTGTTACCTCTCATTGAAAGGATAGAAAATACAGCCTAACTCTCTAATGACCCCAAGAAGTCAGAAGTTTAAAATGCTATCTCTCTCCAAAGAAGCTCTAACTCCAGCCTTCTAAGGAGCCCCAAACACTTCATATTCCTTGAGCCTGCTCTTTGTTAGAAGCTAGGTGAAAGGTCACATTCCAGACAGAGCCTGCCCTATGTTAAGAGCTAAGCAAAAAGGCCTTGAGTAGGTGATCCTGGCCTGGTAAAGTAACTGGAACTGAGCTAACTATCTGCTTATCTTGCTTCTGTAAACGGCTTACGCCATTACCCCCACCCAGGAGTTCACACAGCTATAGACCTCCAAGAAAATAGGAAACTAATTGGTCCACAGAGCGCAGGCTCTGATAAATTAAACTGATTGGCCTAAAAACTATGGAGTGGTACAAATTGATTGACTTGCACTACGCAGGCTCTTGATGCTAAGGAATGACTGGATTGTGATTCGCAGGCTTTGTTGTAAACTTATAAAAGCTGTCCCGATTTGGCACTCGGGGTCCCACAGTCCTCTACCCCTGCACCGTGTACGACTGTGGAACCCAGAGCCTCTGGAATAAAAATCCTCTTGTTATTATATCAAGAACGTTTCTCGCGAGTGATATGGGTGTTGCCTTCCGAGGCATTGGGCTCTGGGACGCCCTCGTTTTTCAGGTCTTACATCATCTTATTTTAACTTTCCATGTCTTATTTAACTTGCATTATGTTTCCTTATGCAGACAATCACTAAATTTGGTTTATAGTGTAGTTGGGGAGAGTTTACTTTCAATGAAGCTATTATATTTTATATAATACAAAGATCATTTCTCTTGGTGTAATATTAATTTTGGTGTCATCTGTTTACTTGAAGTTACATTTTTATTTTTTGTCATCTTTCTAGTAAATTATCTTCTATTTGCTCAGAATAGTAATAGCTAGTGTCTGTGGCTACCAGATGATTTTTTGTAATAAAAGCCAAAGCTCAATTTTATTAAACACCTTTTATGTGTAAGGATTTTCTGTCTTAACACTTCTGGCACCCTGCTAGGAGAGGAGCATGATTTCCACAACCTCCTACAAACAGGCAGGAGACCAGGCTGAGAGACCAGGCAGGCAGCTCCCTTCAGATGGTGAGAAAAGGTGAGGTCAGTGTGGGGGTCCACTCAGTTTTCATAAGTCATAGTCGTTATTATCACATTTTGCAAGGGAAAAAAAGCAACACCAAGATAAGGAAGCTGTTCTTCCTCTTAAGCCTATGAGCTCATGCCTTGATCTTGAGTTCTATTCCTCTAAGGGTTATTGGGAAGCCAATTCTGTTCCCTTAGGAAATGATGGGACAGATGATGTTTTTAGTTGTTCATTATTTAATTGTCTTCATTATTGGCCAAGACACAGCAGAACGCAGTGGCAAGAATCTGACCCCGTTTGAAGGCTCATGGTTTGAGAACCAGTCAGGACACTCTTTGCCTTCTGTCCTTGGACAAATTGTCACATTTCTTTGCCCCAGGTTTTTAATTTGTACATGCGGTGGGAATGAGTCAGCAATATGCATTTGATGGAGATGCTGTGCGGAATAAGTAGGAGAATACGGTAGAATTGCCTCTGCGCAGGTTTGGCTTAGAGAAGTGCCTCAATGTTATCTTTGAGAAACAACTGTGGCAGAGTTTTCCTTGGTCAGGAAGGCACCCCCTACAATCTCTAGTCCTCCAAGGAGGAGCACTTTCTCCCAGCAAATCTCCCAGATTTCTTGCTGGGCAAGAAATGCCTGGCTTTCGTTCTGACTTGTTAAGATGAGAAGCATGCACAAAGGTTTGGCCAGCATCTGAGTATTTTATTTATTAATTAAATTTTAATCTCTGGATTCTTCAGTTTTTCTTCATTAGCACTTTATACTTTACATATTTCATACTAATATCTCTATAAATGCACATTGTTTTTACTATGTAAATAAAATCTGAACTTTAAAATGGTAGTTCAGAAATATGCAATTATCCTCTGTTTGAGAAAATACATGTTTTTATTCTTGACTTTGGTTTAAACCTTGGGTCTCAAAGGAATTCTAATCAGCTGCCCCTTCTCCTGGATGGAATTTCAACAATGCCTGAGCCTGGGGAAAGACATTGCTAAGCCTAGGGTGGTTTCTTTGTCTTTATCAAGAATAGTCTGAGATTCTTAGAAAAGCAACAGTCTGTATTACTGCACAGGTGTTGCCCTGGGAATGACTACTTAATTTTGCTTGAGGGAACCCAGAAAATAGAAATTATCATAGTGGAGAGAATATTGCTTGCAGTGGGGCAGGGGAGTGACTGCCCTTTGAAGTGTTAGCCTTGAGATCATTTTTGCTTGACCTTGGAGAAGTACAAAGAGATTACACAACCCCCTTCAGGGCACACCTCCAAGACCTAAAGACCTCCCACAAGGCTCCACTTTCTAGAGATTCCACTAACACTCAACAGAATCATTACTCTGACCATGTCTTAACACATAGGCTTTGGGAGAAGTTAACCTTCAATGCACAGCAAATGTAATTATGTATAACTTTTCTTGTAAAAAGCTACTGTGGCTGAGAACTAACAGACCATTCATTAGGTGCCTTTCTGTGAGGGGGATACAAACTAAGATGCAAGGAAATAAGCATCGAGCTACAGTGCAAGCAGTACTAGAAGAGAGAAATGGCCGGATGCGGAACACATTTTGGAGATTGATCTAGGTGGTTGGATATTGGTGTGAAGGAAATAGAAGAGTCAATAAGAAATGCGAACCAGATGGGTATGGGGTAGGGGAGAAGATGGGGGCAAGAGAAGGGAGATTATTCTGAATGATGTTCTATATCTGAGGTACTTCGAGAAGTTGAAAGAGGTAGTCTCTGGATGGTCTTTCCCTCAGATTCTGCTCAACTTTTTGTCTTTGTGCCTCCTTCTGTGGCTTTTCCCCCTTTCTACAAAGGACCAAGGATCCATACTTTGTTCTTCCTCCTTCTTGAGCATCATTTGATATGTGAATTGTGTCTTGGGTGTTCCAAGCTTCTAGGCTAATATCCACATATCAGTGAGTGCATGCCATGTGTGTTCTTTTGAGACTGGGTTACCTCACTCAGGATGATATTCTCCAGCTCCATCCATTTGTCTAAGAATTTCATGAATTCATTGTTTTTAATGGCTGAATAGTACTCCATTGTGTATATATACCACATTTTCTACCCCACACAGGGATGCATCCTATATACAGTTACAAAACCCAGACACTATTGTGCATGCCCACAAGTGCTGGCTGACCAGAGCCGGATATAGCTATCACCTGGGAGGCTCTCATAGTGCATGACAAATACAGAGAGGGACACTCTCAGCCAGCCATTGAACTGAGCACAGGGTGCCCAATGGGGGAGCTAGAGAAAGGACCCAAGGAGCTGAAGGGGTTTGCAGCTCCACAGGAGGAAAAACAATATTAGTCACCCAGTACTCCCAGAGCTTCTAGGGAAAAAAAGCCATCAACCAAAGAGAACACATGGAGTTACCCATGGCTCCAGACACATCAGCAGCAGAGGCCAGTTTTGTTAGACACAGAAGGGAGGTGAGGCCCTTGGTCCTGGAAAGACTAGATGTTGTAGTGTAGACAAATACCAGGACAGGGATGTGGGGGAGGGTTGATTGGGGAAAGGGAGATGGCTTATGGGATTTTGGGGGAAGGGGGAACCAGAAAAGGGGACAACATTTGAAATGTAAATAAAGAATATACTTAACTAAAAAAAAGAAATAAAGTTTGCATTGCCATCAAAAAAAAAAAAAAAAAAAAAAGGAAATTGAAAGAAAGTAACTGACAAGATAGGTGCAAACCTAGGCTATTTTAGTACCTTGAAATCCAGGAAACACACACACACACACACACACACACACACACACACACACACACACACACACGGCAGGGGGAGGGTGGCAGGGAGGGAGAGAAGGAGGGAAGGAAGAAGAGAGAGAATGGGGAAAGGGAGTGAGAGGTAAGAAGCTCTCCACGGGACTTTATTATTATGTGTATATATAGTTAGCAGTATAAATATAAATAATATGAATTTGTACTTTTCCCAACCTGCAGTCTGATTCTGGAGGAAAAGACATATCTCTTTCATTTGGAGGAAGGAGAAATGAAGCAATTATTACCATCTTTCTATGTTTTTCCAGCTTGTGTGATGGAAGCAACCTCCAATCTTAAGACCATTTGGTCCAGCTGTGAAAACTAGACTCTTTGTTGACTGGAAGCCAATGAGAACAGCTGCCTCCTGGAACCCCTGAGAAGAAACTTGTCTCCCTGAGCTTTTTTGCAGAAGATAAAAACCGTGTTTCTTCTGGTGAGCTGATGTGTTTGCTTGGTCCCCTCGTTACACTGTTCTCTACTCCATATCTGAGCAGGAAGACTGAGCTTTACTATGGTTTCAATATGGATTGCCTCCCATAGGCTCACAGGATTAGCACTTGGTTCTCAGCTGGTGACACTATTTTGGTGGTACTGGTATCTTTAGGAGATCAAACTAGAAGTAAGCCACTGGGGGAAGGTCCATGGGAGCTATGCTATGCCTATGTGCCTCCTGTGTCACTCCCGGTTGACCATTGTCATAATGCTCTACCAAAGTCTATAGGACCAGCTAACAATAGACTGGACTCAAATTAAGAATAAGTCTTCTTTCTTTACAGGGTAGCTCTCAGGTGTTTTGGTCAGTGGTAGAAGCTAATGCAGGACTAAAAAATGAGAATTGGTCTTGGGGAATTTCTTTTGTTACGTTTGGTGCTAAGAATTGAGCCCAGGTCCTGATGCACGATAGGCAAATGCCCAACCACTGAGCTACACCCCTAGTCCTTCATCTGAGTGTTTCCCAACTGATTGATCTGATAGGAGCCATATCAGACAAATAAGAACTAGTGAGAGGTCAAGTTACTCTTTAGTCACACCCAATAGGGTCAGAAAGCATTTCTTTCTTTATTTAATAAGCCATTACAGTTTCTCATTTTGCTGCATGATTAATCTTAATTAGAGCAAATTAATCATTTGATCAGCTTTTAGTTGTGGATCTGGGTAACCTTTATGTCATTTTTTTTTCCTTTCCTGAAGATTAGCCTAGACCATAAAACTAGGGGCAAGAGAGCATTGTGGGAGCATTCATGTGGCTCTTCTTCTTTTGGGGAGATGAGATATCCTTGTCAGAGGTCTCTTTTCTAGCAACACAGGTAGCGTCAGATTGACTTCCTGCCCTTTGATATTGGATAGGTTTTTGTTTTTTGGTTTGTTTGCTTGTTTATTTGTTTGTTTTTTGTGTGTGTTTTTAAAGATTTTTTCCTTTTTCCCCCTTTCCTTTTTCCCACTTGCTCTGGCCCCTGCTTGCTCTGGCTCCTGTTCACTCCGGCCCATAGGTTTTTTAATTGTTTCTCATTACAGATGGATGTGAGGCACCATGTGTTTGCCAGAAGAGCAGTCAGTGCTCTTAAGTACTGAGCCATCTCACTGCGCGGATGGGTTGTTTTTTTTATAGTTGCATGAGTGTCATGACCATTACTCATTTACTTTTCAGACTAGAGTTGGATTAACTAATCACTTACAAAATTATATGCTCTTAATGAGAAGTAGAAAGATCTGCAGTGTTTCACAAGCTGGAAGGAAGTGTGAGGACCTTAACTTAGATTTAAAGTGACTGGATAGGATCTGACAATTTGCAATGAAGGTCTCATTGGGGCAGATTCTGGAAGCTTGCTGCTTTCTTCCTCCAGTGCCTGGCTCTGCTGCACTGTGGCAAATGTAGCCATCAAGGCACTTGTTCCCAACACTGTGGCCTATCCCTTATTTCTGTACTTTCCCTCATTGGGGTGTTTTTCAGCTAGCTCTGACCTTGGAGTATGTCTTACTCCTTTTGGATAGCTGTGCAGACTGCATCTGTTTCCGCAGTTGCCAATGCCAAGGTTATCTGCCAAGAACAGAACACAGGTTTCTTATCCAGTTGCAAGTAATTGACTCTTATAAAAGTACTTCATGGGAATTAGAAGACCTTTTGCAGTTGAAAATCATGAAAAACATATGCCAAATTTGTGGAGAGGAGAGATGTTTATAAATTACATATTTGCTTCTTGCAAAAGAGAGCATGAATTCTCTACTTCATCTCTCCCCTCTCTCTGGTAGGTCTTGCAAAATTTCTGAATGATGGCTAGAGCAAAAACAGTGACTATGTAATTTAGTGACATATATCACTGTAGGGCATGAGCAACACTTTTTTCTCACAGCTTCATGTTAGTAACCTCATGAGTGTATGTGTAGTGTTAGCCAACTATCATCATATGTGACTTGCTTCAGGAAGATAGATAATGTGGTGGCCCATATCTGATGCTGGAAAAAGAAAGATATAACCAGTGTGGGTGGCCAATGCTTCCCACTTCTCTTTACACTTTCAAGAGGGTCTATGTATGGCATTCCCCCTCACTAAGATCAAGTAGCTGAGGGAAGCTGGGCATTTATTATGCCAGGTGTGTTACATGCATGGTCTTGGTGCATCTGTGCAAATATAATGGGAGGAAGGAACTACACCATATTTTTGTTTGGCAGTCAAGAAAACTGAGGAGGTTTTATAAAAGTTATCCTATTCAAGGACATAGAGCTAGTCGATTACAATGCCTGCCCTTGAATAAAGGAAGCCTACTTTTAGAGTTCTTATTTGAATGTTGTATTTCATTATGTCACTGGGAAGGTTGAGTAAAGTAGAAATAAAACTACTATTTAGTGATTTCCAGAAAGATAATAGGTCTGTATTTTCTTTTCTGTTAAAAATCTGAGTTGGGAGATCCAAGTTACTTTATAAAGATTGATGCTACTGTTCAGTATTAGTTGTCTAATCCTTCTCATCAAAATTCATATTTTCCAACATCTTTAAGGACTGTTTGGCTTCATAACTCGATTAAAACAGGATTGATTCGATTGCTTTCCCATTAATGGAGCCACATCTTGCTTCCACTGAATGGTTTATCCTTTCCACTGACTGCGGATACTCAGCTTAATGCAGTCAGTGATGCAGAGATTCACGCTCTAAAATGTTTCCCCATTGATTTAAAAAAAAGATGGGAAAAATTAATCACATTCCTCATAAAAATGCATTCCTGCAATTATGAAGCCACGGAGGGTGCTTGAAATTTCTTATGGTACAGAAAATGCAAATCAGAAATAGGTTATGTGCATTGCAGGGAGGAGGCGTAACTTCCAAAAAAGTCAATCTGAATTTTATCGCCAAGTTTCAAGGGCATAAAACATTATTTGATTAGGACTGTGATTGTTCTACTCGTAGCTGTCTGTTCAATATTCAGGGCTAGACACTGACAGCTTCCCAGGCAAAGCCTTCGGTGGTTTTTGTGGGTAACTGAAATGCTGAGAGGCGGGCATGCTGCAGTGAGGAAGCAGAACTGATATACTTGGGCAGCACTCTGGGGCAAGTAAGACGCCTGGACTTTCTTTCCTCAGTTTATTTACCAGCTAGGGCAGAGAGCAAATATTTCTTCCTATGTTGTAATCTGCACCAGAGTGATAAGAAAGGAAGCTTCCTTTGTTGCAGGCAGAGTTGTGAACTTTCTCTTCTGCAATGGTTATAATCAGTGACAGGAATGCAAATCAAAACAATCTGCCCCAGGTATATTTTTGAGAAATATAAGTATCACATTGAATTGGGAAATGTGACCAGGTGTGGCCCAAACAATACTTGGGGTTATTTGGGTCTTGTCTCCAATAGGTTCAACTATAAGAAATATTTAAACCCTGTGGGTGTTCGTGTCCCTGGCTGGCAGAGAGGGAAGGTTGGATTGGTTTACCTCTATTAGCATCACATATATTACATTTGGTGGCCTTACAGCACCTTGGATGGCTGTGGACACAAGAAGGAGCTGATCAGTCAGATGTATGGAACCTTGGGATAATCAGGTAAAGCAAAGAAAAATAGGCCCAAGCTTTTCACTGTAGTGAATAATGTGGAAATGATATGAAAGAAGACAGGGATTTATCTGCCTTTCACATTTCCCTGGGAAATGCTTGACCTGAAACTTTCCCTGGCCTGTATCAAGGATTTACCTCTCAAGGTTCTTGCTTCCAGTGTGAAACCAGACACACGGACCAAGGTATAAAGGCAGTCAGGTTGAAGAGGAAATCCAGTTTTAACTCTATGGCACATGATGGGTTAGAGTTATATGATTCTGGCTTCATAGAAAAGATCATTTTGTTTCTTCACAAAGACAGCTTAAAATACAAACACTGATGTGATCCTATTCAGAAATAGAATCTGAGTAGGTCTAATGGGCTTAAGAGGGTCTGGAGATGGAGCCCAGTTGGTAGAGTACTGGCCTAGCCTGAGCGGTGTCCTGGTTTTGATCTCCAGTGCCACACAAAGCAGTTATGGTAGTGAATGACTGTAACCTCAGCACTCAGAAGATGGAGGCCAGAGGGTCCAGAGGTCAAGGTCACTCTTCTGGCAGCACAGTGAATTTGAGGCTATCCTGCTGAATAGTGAGGCCACTAGGGAATTCGTGTATATATATATATATATATTTTATTAAAGCACCCAGGTTATGGTTCTTTGCTATGGTATCCTAGGATGCCAAGGCAGGTAGAAAGCCTTTGCCCTGCTACTTTTCATAGACAATGCAGCAGTACATCTTTCCTGATAGAAATGAACTCAGGAAGTCAACTCATTATTTCTTCCTCAAATTGAAGCAAATGATTTTGATGATACAGCTGCCTTTGAGTTATCCATGCTCCTGAAAGTAATTCCTCTCCCACACTCCCACAAATCACCCAAATGAACTTGTTGGTTCACTAAGCGTTACTTGAATAGATTTGTTTCCTTATTCTGTCATTGATGGTTTATGTGGTGTGAATAACATCTGTGCACACTTCCCCAGGAAAAGCCTCATAATCACAATCAAAAGTCAAACCCAAGGCTCAGTTCTCTCTCTGTCTTCTCTCTTCTTCTCACTCATCCTCTTCTATATGAAACACTCAGCTAATCACTACATTTATAAAATGAGGACCATTGGAGAGGAAGGAAAATTTTGTGATCTAGTGCTCAGTAACATGACTAGAGTCAATAATAATGTATCAAAATAGCCAAAAAAGTAATTTCAAGGATCTCAGCATAAAAACAAATGGGGAGTGAGGTAATGGGCACATGGATAGGAGTGATTTAATCATTCTGCCTGCTCCACATATATTAAATCATCCTCTCTATGCCATAAATGTATACAATTGATTTATCAATTAATTTAAATTTAATCAACTAATTTAAAAGATAAAGATCATGATTATAGGTACTTCATATGTTAAAGGTCCTATTTATGTTGACATAAGCCAGGCTTCTCCAGAAAAAAAGATATAGGACACAGTCACTCACACACACAAACACACACACACACATACATACACACACACACACACACACACACAGAGAGAGAGAGAGACAGACAGACAGAGATAGAGAGGCACAGACATAGAAACACACACAGAGTATATCAATTTGATGATACTTTTAAAGCTAGTATGAAAAGTAATGGTCTTCATTATACCACTTCGATTTCATACATGTAATATTGTTCTTTGTTCACACTCTTCTGCACTACTTCTGTCCTTATTGCTTCTCTTCATTCTTCCCACCCCAAATAATTCCCTTCTGCATTCAGGCCTTTAGACTTATATTTAAATTATTTCACATTCATAAGATATTCTGTCTTTTATGTGCCTTTTTATTCATACAAAATTAATATTTCAGAAGGAACGGGCTTATACAGTTATGGAAATTGGGCATTCCAAAGGGCAGAATGAGCCTGCAGGCCGCAGCCTGGGGCAGCCACACCCAGCGCCACTCTAGAACCATTGTGACAGACGGAGTCTGTGGGTGGTTTGCTGTCTAACCAGGACATGTCTGTCTACTATAGAATTTGATCCCACTTGGGGTAGATACAGCCTTTTTTTCTTTTCAGGTCTCTATTGAATGGGCTCCAGTGATATTGAGAAGGACAATATGCATTAGATAAGAACCTACCCAGAAACCATGATCAGGGTCATATTGTATGAACAACAAAAAAAAAGCTATTTTCAATTAAAAAAGCAAACAAACTATTCATTCAAGGTAAATACCACTACAAATTCTTACAGAATAAAATCCATAATATTTTACACACAATCTGGAAGCTCTGTGAACCTAACACGGTATGAAAGTTAAAGATCAAAATATTAAATGAAATGTTTAATGTAGTCCTGATTAGTGATGTTTATGTTACTTTTATTATGTCTAAAAATTTCTTGAAAACCAGTAACAGCCAATATGAAAATAGCAAGAGGATCCTCTTGGTAGTAATGCTGAAAAGCACATGGTGACTCCTGTAAGCATCCTGGAAACCATACTGCATGTTTAAAAGGGATGGATGAGTGTTCTTAGTGAGCCGTGCAGAGAAAGCAGTCTCTTCATCTGCATGCTTTCCCAACTGTGCATCACAGGAAGGCTGGCAAATTTCTGTTCTCACAACTGTGCACTTGACTGAATGCTGCTTTTAGGAGGATTTCTGTGAAAGTCACTCTTGTTTAGAAGTAAACAGAACAGTAATAGCTAAGCCACAAGAAGTCTATTGTGCATGAGCAGAACAAAGCCTTCCTGAAGATATCCACATGTGTATCTGACATCCCCTGTATAAGTCACCTCATATGGCCAAAGGGACCTGCGATGTAAGGCTCTGACATGGAGTTAGAACCTGGACATGGCTCGCCCCAGGAATAGAATCTAATGACACAGGAGTGTAAAGTAGAACATTCTTCCCTGCAGTGTGTATGTGGGTGTGTGGAGGGAGGGAGGGAGAGAGAGGGAGGGAGGATGAGAGTGAGAGAGTGAGAGAGAGAGGAAATGGAGGAAGAAAGAAATCAGAGATGGAGAGAGAGAAGGAAGGGAGGAAGAAAGGAAACAGAGATGGAGAGGGAGAGAGAGAGAGAGAGAGAGAGAGAGAGAGAGAGAGAGAGAGGAAATGGAGGAAGAAAGAAAACAGAGATGGAGAGAGAGAAGGAAGGGAGGAAGAAAGGAAACAGAGATGGAGAGGGAGAGAGACAGAGAGAGAGAGAGAGAGAGAGAGAGAGAGAGAGAGAGAGAGAGAGAGAGAGAGAGAGTTATGAAGGCTTGGAGGAAGATGGGGTAAAAGGATCATGGGCCAAGAATGTGAGTGGCTTTTAGAAGCTGGAACAGCCGGGAAATGGATTCATTTTTAAACTTCCAGAAAGGAATGCATCTCTGCTGTTTTTTCATTTCTCTCCCTCTGAGACCTGGGTCAGACTTCTGACCTATTTAACTATAGGAACCAAAACCCTATTGTTTTAAGCCTCCAAGTTTGTGTAATTTGTAAGAACAGCAAGAAGAGAGTTACTGCACATCCTCAAAGCCAGGGAAGAAGAAGAACTGTCTCATGTCGTCTCTGATGTCTCTCGAAGTTTTCTTTTGTCCCTTTAGGATTTTTTTAAAGATTGGGGGGAAAATTAATTTTCCTAAAATACTAACAGGAACTGAAAAATACTCTCCTACTGAACAAAAAAGACAAAGCAAAACAAAAATTAAAACAATATATCCATATCTCTTTCTACTTTCATATTTGTGTTGTATATCCCCCCTTTCCTGAGGTTTTTCTCACATGGTGGCCTTCTACTTCCTGACTGCTAGTTCTCCAGTTTAAACACAGCAGACTAACGGCCCAAAGCTAAGAGCCACATACGGGAGAGAAGACACAGTGTTTGTCTTGCAGGGTCAGTTTAAGTTTATTCATCTTATTACATCTATTTATTTGTAAAATTCATTATTTTGTAATTTTTAAAACATATTTTTTTATTGACTCTTTGGGAATTTCACATCATGCACCACAATCCAATTCATTTTCCAGTCCTTCCATATCAACCCTACACCCTTGTAAACCACCCCCCCAATAAAATAAACAAGCAAAAACCTTTCATTGACCCCCTCTGGGCAAAGGCCTGCACCTCTTTCAACCACAGCCTTCTCTCACAATCATCCCAGTTCTGATGTGCATGCATCCATACGCTCCTCCAGGTTTCCCATCTCTCCATCACACATTCATTAGTGACAGTGGCATTGGAAGCTGAGGTGTGTCATGAGGTATATCCTTTTGCCCAAGTATATCTTTATTCACAAATGTTCCTAACAATGAGTCATTGGTCTGGTTTGAATCATCTGGCTTCTGCTATATTATCAATACTGGATCTTCATCAGGGTTCCTCTTGGGTATCCTGCTGTTGCCTGTGTCATAGAGATCCCACAGTTTTGGTTCTGCAGGACTTGCCCTTTCAAACATTATAGCAGTTCACAGATGGGGTAGATGTTGGGGTGGAGCAACACAAAGTCATGGGTCTGGGCCTGGGTGGTAAGTGAGTTTTTCAGCCCACCAACTCTCATGTCACCTGAGCCAGCACTCCCACTGGTAAGATGAGGGTCAGGGCCATCTCTCCTGGCCCATGACAACTCTGGTGCCATGATGACACCTCTGGTGCCATGGTGTGGTGGCTTGTGAGGGCTTGTCCTTCTCAGTCAGATTCTTGGAGATCAGCATGGCTTCAGGTAGCAGCCTAGACCATGGGTATGGCCTTTGGTGGTGGCACACACCTAGACATCACCATGGCCTCAGGTGGTAATGTCTCACATCAGTCTGTTCCTCTCCTCAGTCTGGACATGTCTTCTATTCTGCTTCTCTTCCTTGTACACAAACCGTTCCACTTCTTTCTCTCCCTTCTCTGTACCACACAGTTGTTCATTGCAGTGGCAGGCCTCTGGCTGTCTTCCATCTGCTCATGTTGAGAGGCAATTTCATTTTTATCTACAACTAAATAGAATTCTATTGTGTATGTGTACCACACTTCCGATACCCATTCTTCAGTTGAATAGATAGGTGGTTTCCAATTCTTAGTTATCATGACTAGAACAACAATCATTGATTATCAAGCATCTCTGCAATATCATATAGAGTTCTTTGTGTATAGCTCTGGAATGGTATAGCTGGACCATGTTGTGGTTCATGCATAGAAATTCCACAAGGGTTTCCATATTGCTTATACAAGATCACACTCCCACCAACAATGAGAAAAGAACCTCTTTGCTCCCATCTTTAGCACCATTTTTTGTTACTTTATTTCTTTGTGATCACCATTCCATCTTGGGGAAGATGGACTCTTGTTTGTAAGTAACTAAAAGTATTTTGGTGCCATTTGGAATGAGATGGAATCTTACAATAGTTTTAATTTACATTTGCCTGTTGACCAGTGATGTTGAACACTTTAAACATGTTGACTAGCTATTAATACTTTTTCCTTTGAGAACACTCCATTAAATTCCATGGCCCATTTTTGATTGGTTGTTTTCTTAATGTTTAGTTTCTTGCTTTCTTTCTATATTTTAGATAGCGAATTCTTGGTCAGATTAAATTTTTCTTCAATTCTGTAGTGTCTTTACACTTGATTGACAGTTTCCTTTGTTGTATGAAAGTTTTTTAATTTCATGAGATATGATTCATATTTCTTTAGTAACAAGAGTCTGTTTTTTTTTTTTTTTCTTTTCAAGCTAAACTAATCTGGGAAGAGAACCCTAACTGAGAAAATGGCTCCTCCATCAAACACACAGTAAGCAAGCCTGTGGACATTTTCTTGATTCATGATTTGATATCGGAGGGGCTAGGGCACGGTGGGCAGTCTCATCCTCAGGCAGACGGGTGTATAAGAAAGTAAACTGAGCAAGCATGGGGACCAAACCAGGAGGCAGTACTCATGACTGACTCTGCTTCTGTTCCTGCCTCCATATTCTTTCTTGAGTCTTTGCTCTGACGTCCCTTTATGATGGTCTGCTGAGGAAGTTTAAGCCAAATAAACCCTATAATTCTCAAATTGTTATTGGTCATGGTATTTTATCACAGCAATAGAAACATAATCAGGACAGTCCCATTTATGCCATAATATTTTGATGTTCCAAAGAACACTAAAAGGGTATGAACTTATATGTATGTGTGTGTGTGTGTGTGTGTGTGTTACAGACAAACATATATATATATACATATATATGTATATATATATATGTATATATATATATAAGAGTATAAGTAAAAAATTGAGAAAGATTGTCCCAGGCTCTGGTGGAATAAAAAACTTTAGTCCTGGTACTGGAGACATGGCTTAGCAGTTAAGAGTACTTTTTCTTGCAGAGGACCTAGGTTCAATTCCCAGGATCCACATGGCTGCTCCCAACGTCTTCAACTCCAGCTCCAGAGGCTCTAATTAGATGGGCATCATGCATGCACATTATGTACATACATACATACATACAAGTAAAATACATATGCATAAAAATCAAGTAAATCTAAAAAATTGTTAAATTATAATCTTTCATCACTATTCTGAAATAAAATAGTCTGTGGCACGGTCTTTACATATCATTAAAAGCTTGATTATGAGTTACTTTCAAAAGCAATTTATTTGGATTTTCTACATCCTTTAATGAACTATAATCATATTAACAGAAAAGACTATCTTAACCCAAAGGCTGCACAATTTTGAAATAAGTAAAGCAAAGATAAGGAATTTATGTCCATTCTTTCAATGCAAACAGAACCTGTACCATCTCACATTTACCTCTGAACTTTTCAAGGTTTTAGCAAAGAGAATAGGCCATCACATTCCTCAGTGAAGACCCATTCTATACTGTGTCTAAATAGCTTTGAAACCTTTTCTTCACAAAGATATTTTTAATGGATTAAATACAGTTATCACTGAATTATTGTTTAAGGTACAACAGCAGTGTGGTTCAAATGTTACTTACAGTTGTTGGGTAAAGTAATAAAATACAAAAAACATAGAGCCCACATTTCATTATTCTAAGTACCATTTGCTCTTCTGGAAAAAAAAATCTAACCTTCTAATATCCTGGGGTAAAATAACAAATATACCCTCAGTGCTCTAGTATGCTTCTCTGTATGTGTTTGCATACATGCACATATGTATAGATGTGAAAAGCTTACACAGAAAACCATCAGTACCAATTGGAGTAAAAGATGGCTTTGTTAAGTGGTGCTTTTAAAATAACACAATCCTTTCCTTCTAAGAGAGAATTTCTTGGGGAGATTTACATAGAGGATTTTAGGCGGCAAAGGCTGCTTATTGATGGAATGTTACAAGGCTTGAAGCCATGAAAAGTTTTCCAGTTCTGAGTTAGACCTTGGCATTTACACAGTGACGATATTGTTTAGAAAACGCCAGTTTTAATGGCATTGGCTTTTTCCTATTCCACTGTGGACGCTTCCCTTGAATGCCTGTGTGGGAAGAACAATGTTGTCAACGCCCACTGTCCGTCTGAATCCTAAGATCTTGAAGTTGGATGAATGCCACAGCTGAAAGTAAAAACACAGCCTGTGCAGCAACATGTACAATTCTGAACATAGAAGCTCTGTACAGTGTTAAGACAGGTTAGATAATAAGTGAAAATACTCAGAGCATGGCTTAGGAAGAATTTTCAATATCTTTCAGATTAGTTTTATGCATTTACCTCTTTTCAATTGGAAAGTACCACATGAAAAATTTTGTATATGAACAAATTAATATCTTTTAATTTTAATAATTTATGATTAGGAGCTAATTTTCCATACAATCAGCCTTTCCTGAGAGTAGAGGTCTGAATTGTGGATCATGGTACAGACTATTTAATAAGGACTTAAAGTGTGTATCAAGTGAACTAAGTATAATGCAAATTTAATTTTTTTTCCTCTAAGAAAACTAATTGCTTTTGATATGTCACAGGGCCTTGTTTTATCTGAAAGCAATTGATGCCATCATAGAAACTACTTCCTTCCCCACTTGTTTCTCTTGGGGGTGAGATCTGTGACCTTCTGTCACCTAAACACTCAAATGCCACCAAGACCCATGTTGATCACCAGTCAACTAACAGCAGCTTCTACCTGCATTATGTTCAGTCCTTTGTGAAGTCTCCTTGGGGGCAGAAGAAGAATGGGAAATACATTCCAGTATGTATCCAAACACTGACACAGCACACAAGCACTGGTGGCCTCTGGAGAGAGGGTAGCATCTCTTTCCTGACCTGAGGACCTCAGCACATGCTAACCAAGCCAGGAGCCCTGAGTGGCTGGGGCAGACAGCAGACCCAAGAAATGAGGAAAACTGAAGGCGTTTGCTCATCTGGCAACACGGCAATTATTTCAACAATTCCTCTCTACTCGGAAGAATGCGAGCCATCTCCGGCACGGGGTAAGTATTTTTAGAATTCTTGGTATACTAAGCGTCTCGCAATTCTAGGCTTGACTACGAAATTAAAGTCAGGCAGAAAAGAACAAGCTCGACAGGAGGCTTTACTTCGGCTCCATCATGAACAAATAATGCTCCTCTCTCCCAAGTGATAGCGGAATGTGTGGCCAGTTAATTGAATTTCTTCTACATTGTGAAAGTCAAGGAAATACGATATGGAAGAAGAATTTTGGTGGGAGAAAGGACCTTAGAGATGTAATCTTGTGATTACTCAACAGTTCCACTGAAGAAATTTAAAATGTCCATTTCACAAGAATATACATGACGGCCCACACGATGAATCATCACAGTAACAACTCAAGGCCTGCAGGACTTCAAGAGGAAATGTGCAAAACCATTTGCTTTCCAGTTTTACAAACCTATGCCGGAAGATGGAGGACTTAACTCAAACACTGTCAATCTTCCTCAGGACAGAATTATCAGCAAATCTTCAGGCTTTCAAAGCTGTCAGTGACCGGAAGTAGAGATTAGGAATGAGTAGAAATGAGGATAAAGGCTTATGGCTTTCCCAGAGCATGGGCAAGTGATGAATGTTCTGTCAGGAAAAAGAAAATGACTCTTTACCCTCAAGTGATAATTTCTAACTTCATGACAAATTGGTTTTACTTTATTCTCTCTCTCTCTCTCTCTCTCTCTCTCTCTCTCTCCCTCACTCCCTCTATCTCTCTCTCTTCTCTTCCTCAACACACAGAGTTATTTTTAGCTAAATAATTTGACAGTAGGTTGTAAAGGTCATATTCTTTGACCTATGTATAATATAGTGTATATTTCCTAAGAACAGAATTTTATATAACTACAGTGGAGTTGGGAAAAAAGTCTAGAGAGCTAATTAGATGATCAAATATACACTGACTCCTAATGCATAACTCATTATACTAGTTTGTGATCTATCCTATCCTTTCTTTGTTTTTGAAAATAACACATACATACACACAATAGTATGTCCTTATGGCTTTGTATACTTAGTCTATGAAACAATTAGTACAATGGTACCAAATAAGCAAAAATGTTTCAGTAAAGTTTGAGATATTTCCATCCTTCTCTTATTTTTCTCTCAACGTTTTGAAACTTCCCTACACAAGCTGACTCTAAGTTTCCAAGAAAATGATGCTGTTAGCCAGAAGGAATCAAGGAGCTTCAGACAGAAGAATGACTAACAGATGACTTAGGACATTGGCTCTAAAGTGGAGGCAGGCCTGGAGACTTGGGGCAACAAAGTGATTAGTTATGACAATTTCCCAGTAAGAGATCTTCAAAGGCTGCCTTGGTTCAAAGTGGAAGAGAAGAAGGTAAAGAATTTTGGAGTAAGCAATAGGGAAGAGGTTTTGTCTTGCTGATAGAATTACTTTTATTCAGCAAACAAGACAAATATATTTCAATCACATACAAAAGAGATGGGATAGGGAGGTCAAAAAGACTCTCATTATCTATGTAGTTTTGGCAGCAATAAAGAGCGTAGAGTAATGACCCCCAACATAGAATGACAGTGATGATGATATTATGTTTGAGGGAATGGAATACAAAATCTATGGAGCCAGAGATGGCAGGTGCAAACATGGTTAGAACCACAGACTTGATATTGGTGAATTTTACAGTCTTGGAAGACATCCCTGAAATTGTCTGAGCTAGGATACTGTCTCAGTCAGGGTTTCTATTCCTGTACAAAACATCATGACCAAAAAGCAAGTTGGGGAGGAAAGGATTTATTCAACTTATACTTCCACAGCTCTCTTCATCACCAAAGGAAGTCAGGACTGGAACTCAAGCAGGTCAGAAAGCAGGACCTGATGAAGAGGCCATGGAGGGATGTTTCTTACTGGCTTGCTTCCCCTGGCTTGCTCAGCCTGTTCTCTTATAGAACCCAAGACTACTAGCCCAGGGATGGTACCACCCACAATGGGCCCTCCCTTCTTGATCACTAATTGAGAAAATGCCTTATAGCTGGATCTCAGGGAGGCATTTCCTCACCTGACGCCCCTTCCTTTCTCTGTGTTAACTTCAGCCTGTGTCAAGCTGACACACAAAACCAGTCAGTACAGATCCATAGAAGGAATGATTTTGAAGGGAAGATGAACAGTGGAGAAGTTTGGGAACAATGTAATAACAGAGAACAATGAGAAGAAAACACAGTGTTTTCTACAGACTGGGTAGAGGGGTAGTGGCCTGAGTGAGTTTCACCTTTCCTGTTTCCATGCAAGACCTTCCTAGAGGGCCCGCATGGCCAGATGCTTATGGATGTCTTCCTGGTTAAACCCAGAGGACAAGCTGAAGCATCCTGATCTTGGTTTTATATTTTGCACAGTGGTAAGAGTTTTAATTACTCAAAACCTCAAATTTCATAAAGGCAGTGGTGTACTGAAGGAATACTCTAGTAATACAAGGTGTCTATAAAGAACGTTGCATATTGAATTTTCTTTGTTACTTTTCCTGGAAAGAGCTTATTGATATCTGAGAATATAATATGTGGTGGTCAGCACAGCTCAATATTCAGTTTCTATCTTCCCCTCCCCATTGGAAGTCTCCCAACACACACTGTTTTTAATGTGTGTGAAGGTCAGATCTCTACTGTACTAAAATTCTTTCCATGCTGAAAATATTTATTTTTCTCCACATATAGCTTCCTGCTGCACATGGGGAGGAAATGTTTTCCTTTTGTTTCTAGTAACCAGACTTGCATGGAAAATGGAACTCCTTGTTTGAATGGTGAGAATCGTTGTGTTCACTGAAGAAGACAGCTTCTGTGGAATTCTTGGAGCTGTTGAGACTTTGCTCCCACCCATCTGTGCAGCCACTTTCAGTGACATGGGAGCAGAAGTCAAACATTCAAGTCTTGTCAGCACTTGAATTCATTAGGAGAATCCCAGCACAGTGTGTAGCAGAGGAAAGAGGTGTGAGTCAAAACTAACCAAGGTGATCTCTCTTTGTACTATGAGGATGAGCACAGTCCTCTGGCACTATTGGGGCCTCTCTTGGCTAGCAATAGACAACGGAGGCCCCTGGAGCTCATACTACATGTAGGAAGACTCCTGTTTTCAGACCCTTGCCATCTTCTCCTCTCACAACCTAGCTTGATTCCTCAAACCTGGGTGACAAGCTTTCAGGCTCCAGAGTAGTTCCTCATGATTATGATGTTGTGGTGGTTTGAACAGGTTTGCTTCCCCCCACTCCCCCACTCCCAGAGACTCCTGTGCTTGAAAGCTTGGCTCATGGGGAGTTGCACGATTAGGAGGTGTGGTCTTGTTGGAATAGGTGTGGCCTTGTTGAAGGAAGTGAGTCAATCTGGGGGTGGGGTTTGAAAGTCTCCTAGTGCTCAAGCTCTTCCCAGAAAATTCAGAGCCTTCTCCTGGCTGCCTGTGAAGTCAGTCGCCTCTTGGTTGCCTACAGATCAAGATGTAGAACTCTTAGTTCCTCCAGCACCATGTCTGGCTACAGGATGCTGTGCTTCCTGCTGTGATAAAAATGGACTAAGTCTCAAAGGTTTGCCTTTGTAAGAGTTGCCATGGTCATGGTGTCTCTTCACAGCAATAAAACTCAAATTAAGACAGAAGGCATATAACTTTTTATCCTAGATTCAATGATTACTTAGCTTAGTGCCCAAGTACTCTCTTCTTTACTCGAATCTCTCTGGAACTTGTTATTGGCTAGATCTTCAAAGAAGATGATCCTTTCTTTGAATAGGACCCAGCTTCTTCCTTTTGACTTAGATCCTTGCCTATATTCCTTCATATGCATCCATCTTGTCATTGTGTGTGTGTGTGTGTGTGTGTGTGTGTGTGTGTGTGTGCCAGGAGTCACATTTCCTTTTCTTTGTTTTCATCAGACTGGCCTACATTCCACTGTTAAACATTCTTTGGGCATTTTTTTGCTCGATCTGAGTCTTTTGTGGTACCATTTACCTCCTCTTCACACTTCCCCATGAAAAATGCCTCAATTTCCACCATCAGTCTGGATGCTGGTTATCTATCTTTATCACAATTATTTTTATCAATATATATTTAAAATTGACAACAGTTCACACATGGAAGGGATATATAATAATTTTTGCTTGTGTGTTTAGATTTGCATGAGGCCGGGTCTAACTAACATACAGCAAGTCTAGTCTCCAAATCATAATAAATTCATTACTGGCCTTGAACCACTGATCTTTTTGACTTTTCGGGTGGAATGATGGCGTTATAGGAATAGTCTATCATTCTATGATAGCTACTTTCTATGGGGCATAGAATAGAATGCATGACATCATAGATCTATAACTGAGCTGTATCCTGAGTTAAGTATGTGATATTTCAATATTTTAAAAACTTCAATAATCTCATCAAGCAATTAATATTTCTATTAATTCATACATTTCTTTTTGTTGGAAACATTCAAATCCCTTATTTTAGTTCTTTTGAGATGTTAATTATCGCCCACCATAATCATGAAACTAAGTTGCAGAAAACAAAAAAATTATTCTTCCTACCTAATTTCACCCAAGCCTTCTCTATTCCTCACTCCCAGAGATGTCTGCGAAACACAGAGTCAACCTCTGCTATCCAGACAGACAAAAAAGGGAACTACTGAAATGCCAGCGGAAAGCAGCTCACACTCCACAGGTAGCTACTGCTACTTTCTGTGCTATTTCTTTGGGAACTTTCATACCATTTTTTTTTTTTGTCTAATCCCAGACTTTCTAAACAAATGTCATTAGAGATAGACTCAAGTCCTTGAGCTCAGACTGTAGACAGATTTGAGTATGGATCCTTGAAACCTCTTAGTATGTTTTTGACTCATGTTTCTTCATCTCTTGCATGAGCAGATTCAAGATATCACTGTAAAGTTATTTCAAAGATGAAATGTTGTAATATGCAAAAGATTTAAGGTTAACAATTGAAAATTGGACTTGAGTTTTCTCAATATGCTCTTTGGAGATGAGTATTTTAAGTTACTGAGTTCAAAATCAAATCAAGCACTAGGTACAGGGGTATTTTCTAGATAAGGGTACTTGAAGGTAGAAATTTTCTTAGAGGACTGATAATGTCATTAGTAAAAATCATTCTTTCTTTGAGCATTGCCCCAGCTTCCTCCTAGCAGTCATAAATTTCAAGCAATGGCAAGTTGCCTTTGCTTTTTGTCAGCACAAAACTAATCAGGCTGAGTGGTGTTTCTGTCAATGTGGTTCAATTTTTTCCCCTAAAAGTCTGTAGGAATGACAAACCTGCTTTCTCTTGTGGTGAACTTAAAGCCCCACACCTTTTGGGAAGGGTGGCAGACCATACGCAACAAATGTCTTTATGGAAATCGACATTTTCTCTAGCCCTCTCTGGGTACTTGGGCACCAAGAGACCAATCTCAGCTTGCCTCCAGTTTCTTGCCACAAGCTAGTTTCATTTTTCCATTCATGTTGTTTAGAACCAGGCCCTATTTATTCTATCCTGAAAACTGTTGTTAAATAAGCTGTCTTTTAAAACTCTGTGCTTAAGCCAAGAATGGCAGTGCATGTCTGTAATCAAAGCATTGGGGAAGTAGAGGCAGGAGAAGCACTGCAAATCTAGGCCACTTGGGGATTTTTTTTTTCTGCCTCAAACAGAGAGATAAACAACCTGTGCTCATGCTCTGTGGTTTCTATCCTTGGCCTTGAAGACTGGATCCTAATCCAACTCTTCTAAATTGAGCTGCCTTTTCAACCTAGGATGATGCCCTAACTCACTGTGTTTACATTCATATTTGGTGTGCATCCTATGGTATGCACATCTTAAAACAATTGATTGCACCATTTAATTAATTAATTGTACCATTAAACACCTGTTTAATATACTGTAAATGGAATAGGGGAGGAAAGACATTTAAGTTCTAACTTAAATTTTATCATTAACTGATTGTCTGATTTTTGGTATGCAGAATTTGGCCCCTGAGAAATGGGTTTTATATCTGAAAAATGGATTTATATGATAACCCACTCTAATGACTTCCAAGAATCGAGAAGGATATAATGTGCTAACATTGGTGAAGTCATTTGGAAATGACTATCATGCTATGCAAATATAAGAGCTAATCAATTCTGTTATCAGTCTGAGTTATATGAAATTCTCCCAGTATATCCCTGAACTGCCCAGATGGATTTGATAGCCATGCAAGGCACAGAGAAAATGGTCATCACTGCACCATTATGGGCAAAGAAGGCTCTTACAGAGAATAGGAAGAGAATGAAGAAGTTAGATCTGCAGTAAGATTTGTTTGTGTCTGTTATTATAACTCCTGGTCCTGTTGCCAAGGGAAGGTCATGTAATTTCAGAAAGAAATGGACTAGAAGACATCAAGAAAATCCAAAATGTTGAGTGCGACACTGAGATTTCATGCATTTATTTGTTTTGTGTTTTTTTTCTTTTTCTTAACTTGAATAATAAAAAAAATAATTTAAGGACTTTTTCTATTGATGGCATGTTAGATTTATCTTTTTCCGGAAAAGCTAAAATTGGCTGCAAGAGAAGAAAGCTGAAGATGTTGTATTTTCTACACTGATTATTAATTATTTAAAGTTAAGTGTGCTTTCTTGAACCCTTCACTCATAATCATCCATTCATCAGACATTAATTTGTCTAAGTAAGTGTATTTAATTCAATCTAGTTCAATGATTTTTGTCAACAAGTTGTATCTTTAACCATGTCCAAAGCTTTGCTTTCCTTCAAAATGTTTTCAGTTGTTCTCAGCTCGTCATACTATTCATAGACTTGGGATTTTATGGAATATTTTTATCAGTCTATTTTCAGTATGATTTTCTTCCTGAAATCATCACAATGGACCATAGAATCATTTATTATATAAGAATAAAGCCCATCACTTCTTGGTAGCATTTATCACAAATATAGAAGAAGGGAGTAAATACACAGGAATCAAGTTATAGATTGGTAATATCAATTTGGCCCTTTGACCCTGTCAGTCTCAAGAAGCAAATTGTTGAGAACTGGGACTTTAAAACAATCTTTTTTCTTTTTCATAAAAATCTGCCATGTAGATTGAGCAAGCAGATAAACTGTGGATTATTGCAAGTAGATAAACGTGGTTAAGAGCAGGGCAAGGATCACACACAGGATGCGGTTTTACTCCTGTTTGAGTAGATATACTTTTACCAGACCCTGTCATGGTTGGGTACACTGTCTTCACAAGCTCTTGTGTTTGAACTCTTGGTCCTCAGCTGGGGCCATTTCAGGATGTGTGCAGAGCCACATTAAACCTTGACATGCAGAACACACAGTAATTTTTGAAAACAGTGCTGAAGTGAATGCTATTGTCTTCTTAAGTTCTGCAAATGTCATAAAAATACTACTATTGAGTACTATCCATGTTAACAATTTCTTTTTCGAGTTGCAAAGAAAGAAACTACTTGAATTTCTTTATTAATGTTTTTATTGGTTATTTTATTTATTTACATTTTAAATGTTATCCACCTTCCCAGTTTCCTCCTCAGAAACCCCCTATCCTGACTCCCTGCCTCTACAAGGCTGCTCCTCCACCCGCCCACCCACTCCAGCCTCAGATCTCTAGCATTCCCCTACACTGGGTCATTGAGTCTCCACAGGACCAAGGGGCTCCCTTTCCATTGATGCCAGATAAGGCCATCCTCTGCTACATATCCAGCTGGAGCCATGGGTCCCCTCATGTGTACTCTTTAGTTGGTGGTTTACTGATGTCAAGAAGCACTTACTGACTGGTATAGCTGCTCCCTCAGAGGCTCTGCCAGGTCTGACCAATACAGATGCGGAAGTACACAGCCAAACATTGGACTGAGTGTGGGGGCCCCAATGGAGGAGTTAGGGCAAGGATGGAAGGAGCTGAAGGGGTTTGCAACCCCATAAGAAGAACAATATCAACCAACCAGACCCCTCAAAGCTAGCTCCCAGGGACTTTATTAACATTTTTTAAGAGTTAGAAAAAAAAGTTATCTCCTTTTAGGTAAAATTTAGCTTGTCTTTCTAGTGATTACAATGATCTGGTAGCTACATTCAGGGAAATATAAATCTGGATATGAGCTGATCTTGACATTTCTTGTCTCCTCTCTTACTTACGTGTGCTTCCAGCAGAGGACAATAGGAACATCCGTGTTCTCATGATGGTGTGGTCACAATGTGCAATCCCTGATCACAGCCGTCTTCGATGGCTGTCCTGATTATAGCTTCAGCTCTAGAAATGTCGACAGTACTTATGTGATGTTTTTGCAAGATTGTCACAAGATAGAAACAGCCCCTTAAGTGAGGTATATTCGGAGACTTGGGAATGACAGTGTGCCCAGTTTAAACATTCAGAGTGTTTTGAGTGCAAATTGATGGAGGTTGAGAAGTGTGACAGAGAGCTATGAGTAATGACAGATCAGGGACAACAGCAGTGAACAGCTTTTGAGATTAAAGTGAATATCTGAATGAAAGGACTTCAGGGAGAGACAGTAATAGGAGTTGGTCCTCACACTGCTGAGCTGCAGAGCTCCGCACTTCTGTGCCCTGGACATTGTTCGAGGAATCCTGTAAGCTTCTTAAAATTGGAGATGCTGCTCTGTGTCTTTAAAGGCAGCATTATCATCCTGTTAATTATTGTGAATTTTAAATGAAACCCTGGCCTGGTAAAGGCATACCTCTTCTAACTGCTGAATAAAATGAAGTATCTAGGTGACTTGAATGTGAATTGTTTCTAATAGGCTCATGGGTTCCAAAATGGTGGCTGTTTGGGAAGGGTATATAATCTCTGGGAGGGAGAGGCTTGCTGGAACTGGAAGCTTTGAAGTTTCACATCCTGGCTCTCTGTTGTCTTCATGCTTCCTGGGTGTGGTTTTAGATATAGTGGGGTCAGCCAGCTTCCTGCCCTGACTGCCATCCCTTCCCTGCTTGATCCTGCACTTCTGCAAGGGGAGGCCAAAGGAAAATCTTTCTCCCTTAAGCAATATTTTTGCCAGAATATTTTACACAGCAGAAGAAATGGAGGCAATGCCATAGACAGTAGAGAGACAACACTTATGAGAGTGCTGAATCTACAGGATGAATTTAAGGCCACAGGATTTCCTGTTTATTTCAGAGTTCCAGAAGTCTTGATACATTTTCCCCCATTTAAATAAAATACCATAAATCTGTTTATTCTCTCATTATTGCCAATAATTTAGTTTGTGGTATGGTAATTAGCACTTCAAAAATTGTGTGTGTGTGTGTGTGTGTGTGTGCTGTGTTTGTGCTGTGTTGGAGGTGGGGTCCAGACACAAAGGCTGTGTCACTGTATGTGTGTCACATTGTGTTAGACTCTGTCTTACCGATTCTTCTGTCTTATTTTCACTTTTGTCTTCTTTGATCCCTAAATCCATCTCCTCTTCACTCCCCTTTCACTGTGTGTACAACTTTTATGTGAAGTATGTTTTCCCTTGAGTATGTTTCCCCGTGGGTATGAGGAACTCAGTCCAATCCATAAATGAAAGGAAAGAAAGAACTCACTCATCAAAGTTGTCCTCTAACCTTCATATTTGCACCATGAAACACATCTGCTTACTTGCACACAACATGCACACATACACAGTATTTTCTTAAATCATGGTTTTATGTATTCTTAAAATCATTAATAGTTATGTTGCTTCTTAGCTCTGTATTTCTTGGCCAGTGTTTGCATATTACTGGGTCATACGATGGTTTTAACATGTGTGTTAGGTTTTCCTAATGTCTTTCCTAGAAATGGGCCATAGGATGCTCTCAGCTTTCATGATCATGATAACTCTATGATAAACACACTAATCCTCATTTATTTTATGTTAATGCATGAATATTTTCATACCCAAGTACCACATTGATGGTCATATTTGTGTTCATCATGGACTAGGAATTGTTGCTGACACCACCTCTGTCAATTACACTTTTTATACCTCCTCTTAAAACTGTTAAAATTCCTGTTATACCATGTGATGCACATGTATGCATGTGCATGTGTGTGTGGCCAGAGACTGACACCAATTATCTTCTGTCACTGTTCAGTTTACTTACTGAGTGGGGTTGTTCCCTGAACCTGGAACTTATTGATTCTGCTGGGCTTGCTGGACTATGAACCCCTGGGGTCTGCCTGTCTCTGCTTCCTGCAACATTGGGTTGCAGACATGTACTTAACATTTTATGTGTGCTGAGTTCTGAATCTCAGACTTTTATATTTTTGATACAGACACACCGCAGACACAGCTTTTTTTTTTCCCTGATTTTTCAAGAGTAAGGTTTTGCCATTAGTTTCACTATTTTATATATTAATTTGGTATGTATAGTCCTGGACTGTCCCATAAACAATAGTTCTGTTGTATTATTTGTGTTTATTTGAAGTTTGGTACTCCAGTTACAATTCGTATTTATAACTTCTTTCAGAAGTTATTCATTTATGCCAAATACACTTTTCATACTTGTTTTACTGAAACAAAGTAACCTTAAAGTAGGTTAGTTATTTTGGAATTAATCTGTATAATCACAGTAGGGAAAGGTTTTTATATAAAATGAAAACTTAATATGAATGAACAAAGAATTTAGTATGGATTTAAAATAATGAAGTATTTTTATTATAAAAATAAATTTTCTTTATATATATTTTTATTAGTTTTCTATCAATGTGGAATTGGTTAAAATCTTTTCTTGATTTATAGGCTTTGTCTTATTGACAGTGTCCTTTGCCTTACAGATGCTTTTTAGTTTCGTGAGGTCCCATATATTAATTTTTGATCTTAGTGTTTACCCTATCGGTATTCTGTTCAGAAAGTGGTCTACTGTGCCAATCCCTTCAAGGTCAGTCTGTATTCTTTTCTATCATGCTCAGCATATCTGATTTTATGTTGATGTCTTTGATCCACTTTAGCTTGAGTTTTGTGCCAGGAGATAAATATGATCTATTTGTAGTCTTCTATGTACAGACATCCAGTTTCACCAGCACTTTTTGTTGAAGATGCTGTCTATCAAAACAAACAAGCAAGCAAGCAAACAAACAAATAATTCTATTAAAAATGGGGTAAAGACCCAAACAGAGTGATCTTAATAGAGAAAACTCAAATAGTTGAGAAACACTAAGAAATGTTCAACATCTTTAGACATCAGGGAAATGCAAGTCAAACTACTATGAGATTCCATATTATACTTGTCAGAATGTCTAAGACTTATAACATAAATGGCAGCTTATGCTGGTGAGAATGTGGAGCAAGGGGAACAATCCTTTATTGCTGGTGGGAATGCAAATTTGCACAGCCACTATGGAAATCAATATGGTGGTTCCTCAAAAAGTTGGAAATTGATCTACCTCAAGACCCAAATATACTGTTCTTTGGAATATACCCAAAGGATGCTTCATCCTACCACAAGGACACTTGCTCATCTATGTTCCATTGAAGCTTTAATCATAAAAGCCAGAAACTGGAAACAACCTAGATGCCCTTCAGCAGAAGACTAGATAAACAAAATGTTGTACATTTACAACATGAAGTAGTATTATTATACAGCTGTTTAAAAAAAAATGACATCATGAAATTTGCAGTCAAAAGGATGGCACTTGGAAAAAGAATCATCCTGAGTGAGGAAACCCAGACCCAGAAAGACAAATACAGCATATATTTACTTATAAGTGGATATTAGCCGTTAAGTAAATGATAATCAAGCTACACCACATAGATCCAGTGAAGTTAGGTAGAGAGGAGGGGTTGAGGGGAGATGCATGGATGTTCCTAGGGAGGGGAAATAGAATAGATTTTATAGGTAGACTGGGGTTGGTGGGGATGGAAGCGGCAGGAATCAGGATGGGGGATTGGATGCAGAGAGAGAGAATACAGAAAGAGACAGCTGAACTTGGTGGGTGGACATTTGGGGGATGGTGTGGAAACCTAGTTTAGTTGAAACTTCTTGGAATGTTTGAAGGTGATCCTAATGAGGACTCAGCAATGGGGGATACAAAGTCTCAATTAGCCATCTCTTGTAACCAGGAAAGACTTCTAGTCTAGCAAGAGGGTTAGATTAAATTAATTTTAGCCAAGGGGGTCCCATGGAAATATCCAAACAACCCAGGCTGATACTAAGACAAAGCGTTGGTCTTTGCAAACTGACAACTGGAACCCATTGCCAAGAACAACATCCACATAACTTCATCTCTACGTTCTAGTCTCTTTGGTGCAGGAAGGTACTCTCCAGGCTATGAAAATAGAAATGTAGATAACCACCCAGCTACAAAGTATTTGATCTATAATCTGTCTTCCCTGCAAAATATGCAGGTTAATATGGCATGGAACTTGTGTGAGTAGCCAATCAATGTCTGATTTGACTTAAGACCCGCTCCATTAGAAGGAACCCATACCCTAACCTGCTTGGGTAACAATTAATCAGGGACTAGATAGCCTAAAGACATAGGGTAAAACCAAACAGGACTGGTGTAAAAAAGTCAATAAAATGATTCGTAGTGATATTCTGCTACATCCACAGACTTAGTGCCTTATCCAGTCATCCTCAGACAGGCATCCTCAGGAAGCAGTTGAAAACAGATGCAGAGACACACAACCAGACATTCTGTAGAGACAGAGTTTGAATTGGTACTGTTCACAAAATCCTTCCATTCAGAGCTCAGGGAATCCGACAGAAGAGGAGTTAGAAGGGTTGTAAGAGTCGGAGGGAATGGAGGAAACCAAGAGAGCACAGCCCTCTGAATCAACTAAGTAAGGCACCAGTGGGCTCAAGAAGACTGAAGCAGCAAGCACAGGACCTATATGTATCCACACCAGGCCTTCTGTATGTATGTTAGAGCTATTAATTTATCATATTTACGGGACTCCTCACTATAATCATGAGTGGGTCTCTGATTCTCTTATCTACTCTTGGGACTCATTCCTCCTGTTGGTTTGCTGTGTCCAATTTGGACATGGAAGTTTTTGCTTCATCTTATATTTCATTTTGTTATGTTTGGTTGTTATTTCTGAGAGTCCTGTTCTTTTCTAATGAGAGACAGAAAGGGAGTGAATTCAGAGAGAAGGGAGGGTGGGGAGAAAGTGGAAGTGGATAAAATATAATCAGGATATATTGTATGAGGAAAAAAAAAAGAATGCTTGCTCTTCAAGAGGACTTGAATTTGTTTCCCAGCGTTTACACAGGGTGGCTCAATAAGTATCTTCAGAGCTACAAATGCCCTCTGCTGCCCTTTATGTGTGTGTGTATATGCACACATGCATGCACACACACACTCAGACACACACACACATAAACACACACACATGCACTCTCATACACAGTCTCTAAAAAGTTTTTTTTTTTTTTGAGGGGACTAGAAATATTTGTTGAGTGAATAAACCCAGTTTTAACTGTGGCTAAAAATAAAATCTGATGTTGGATCAGTCATCTGAAATTTGGAGGCAACACTCTATTAAGGGCAAGTAGA
The DNA here is from genome assembly GCF_947179515.1 of Apodemus sylvaticus. Taxonomy (NCBI): domain Eukaryota; kingdom Metazoa; phylum Chordata; class Mammalia; order Rodentia; family Muridae; genus Apodemus; species Apodemus sylvaticus. The sequence continues at coordinate 87,807,376 of NC_067475.1, read as the reverse complement.
CAGGATTTCAGAGACGCTATTTTTGTAGACCTACACTATCATTTATGCATTTCATTGAGGATCTGTTGTTTCTTAATGGCCTTGCATTCTTTCTTGATGTAAAGCTCCTGCTGAGCACAGGCGGCTGTTTTCTGAATGGGCTGACACGTGTTTGCCACCTGACTTTCCAGTGCTGTTTTCAGACAGCATACATTGACGTGCTTCAACAGCCTCTGCATACCTTGGAAAGTAATGCGTGCTGAGAAGTTCCTCTAGCCAGATCCCCTGATTGTGAGTCAGAGTCAGTCAGAACATTTCTCGAGTTATTTTAAAAGGCATTAAAAGAACAAAAGACTTTAATAACTGGCCTCCAAATGGTCTGTGCTTAGAAATGCCCTCCACGAATCCATGAATTCCCTGTTCATTTGGAACACCTGATGTGTGGTGGCCTATGGGAAGCATACATCTTTTTTGCCTCCCCACTTTGGGAGTATGAGAAGTTCAAAATGATCAGTTAATCACATTTAATGCTTCTTAATAATGTTTATTTTCACAGCATTAGTGCATTGTGAAAAGGAAAATAAAGTATGATATCTTAACCCTGGGACCAAGCTCAGATGGGATCTTTTCAGCCCTGACTTAGTGTAATTACAGGATAGAGGGGGCATTTCAAACTATTTCAGTACTTCTAGAAGCCCAGGACTGGAAATGAGTCAGAAAGCCACTTTTCATCTTGTCAGTCCCAACATCATGCTGAAGGAATTCTCACAGTAAAACAAATGGGTATTCAGACAGCATTCAGCATCCCTTGGTCTTAAGTCAAAGCAGTAATTCCTGCTAAGAAGGTTTGAAAATTTGCTGTCACCACTCTTAAAGTGTGTGCATGGAATTCATAATTAACCAGCATGCTCATATCCCAGCAATATAATGCTGAAACAGCAGGGACAAATTCAACAGCACACACACACACACACACACACACACACACACACACACACACACACACACACACACCAATAGGGCCTTAATACAGGCTTCATGCTTTTCAGATTATGAAGATATTACCTTTCTAGGTTTCATCTAGCATAAAAGGAATTGTGAATCTGGAGAGAGTGACTTTGAAGCTTATTGGTCATTCTGAAGGGTGTCTGGGAGATTGCCTGGTAGGTAAACCTTTATTCAGGTACCTTGGGATAGAACAGGTGCCTTTGTAAAGCTCTCTGCTCTAGTGAAAGCCCTAAGTCAACGACATCAGACTCATTAGGAGTGGGAGTGGACCCAGGCATGAGGATTTCTAAAGCCTTCTGTTATTTCCCATATAAAGACAAGGCTGCGGAGCATAGCTCTAATTATAGCCTAGTGGTGTAGCCCAGGGTGTGGGCACTATCTTTGGGCATGCTGGGGAGAAGTGGGTGACTACAGGCCAGTGCTTGCTATTAATACATGTGGCACTTTCTTAACAATTTTGCCTGTGTTAACACATTTAACTCAGCCTAATGGACAGAAGTGATTACTACCAACTTATTAACAAATGAGAAAATGATGAGAGAAATCATACAGATGAGACTAGTAGAAGAGGATTCAGGCTTTTGTATTTGATCATCCAGTGATGTTTGTTTAACAAGTATTTGTTAAGCTCTTATGGCGTATGAAATGTTTCTAAGAACTCTCCCTGGAATCCCCAGGGCTTGGTGCAGTGAATAAGAAGTACTCTACCACTAAGCACCTAATTATCACCAAATTCCTTGATATATCCTAGAATCAGTAGTGGAGAGAAAATAGTGTTTATTTCAATCGTGTCCTGTAAATTATTGTAGACTTAAACTACATGCATAAATATAAAGAAAATTGAGGCTTTATTTTTTTCCATCTGTTTCATCTAGACTTATAAAACGTCGTGGGGCATAATGACAGCCAGTTGGAATCCTACAAACCTGAACCAGGATGTCTGTCTTATTCACTCATACCGTTCAGCTCAAATAAGGCTATATATTTGAGACAGGGGTTCACTATGTACTCTTGGATTGCCTGGAACTCACAAAGTATATCAGGCTGGCCTTGAACTCACAGAATTCTGCCCGTTTCTGTCTCCAAAACACTGAAAATAAAGGTATATGCCACAACACTGGGCAAGGGATTCTTAAGATCAGAGAATAAATCCACAGCATAATTTATGTTCTTCTTTCCCTGTAAGAATGGACTACTATCAAAGACAGGCCTTCACTATGGTCACGTCCAGGGATCAGATGGCTATAGATTGAATGACGTCCTCTTCCCTACCAAAGCTCACTGCCAGCTTCATGGTAGAGGCATAAGATGGCACCCAAACTCTGACCAGATATTACATATCAGTTATACAAAAACATTTTTGAAACTAAGAAAGTCTCACAGACTTATAAAATGACAGATTCACACAAAGGTGTTTATTTGCTTTGCTGACTGCCTATTTGGTTGTTTGTAGTAGAGGAAGAGACTGGGATGAGATATCATTCTGTCACTAAGGCTTCAGTGTGCACCTCTGAATCCCCCGGAACCCTTGAGCCCACTGTCTGTATCCCGAGTGTCACGATTTACAGATGCGTTGCTGGTAAGAATTGGTCGAGAGCTACCATTTTTTCCTTCTACATTCATTAACGTACAGTTTAGTTCCAAAACTGAGTAAAACTGAGCTTATATAAAAGCAAATGTCAGGAGATATGTACATTTGAATTTGAGATAAAATAATTATTTGAATTGGCAATCTTGGAGAACTATGTAAGGGCCAAGATGTGATGCGACTTTACAGTGGTACTAAAGCTAAAGAAATGAACACTTCATTGAAAGTCTTCCAGTGGGTATAAAAGCTTTGAGAATAAATTCCACAGGGTCAAAAACCCAGATGTCCCTCAACGGAGGAAGGGATACAGAAAATGTGGTATATTTATACTATGGAAAACTACTCAGCTATTAAAAACAATGAATTCATGAAATTCTTAGGCAAGTGGGTGGAACTGGAGAATGTCATCCTGAGTGAGGTGACCCAATCACAAAAGAACATATATGGTATATACTCACTGATAAGTGGATATTACCAGAAGCTTGGAATACCCAAGATATGTGAAACAATTCACATATTGAATGATGCCCAAGAAGAAGGAAGGAGAGGGCCCTGGTCCTGGAAAGGCTCAGTGCAGCAGTGTAGGGGAATACCAGGACAGGAATTGGGAGGGAGTTGATTGGGGAACAGGGGGAGGGAAGAGAGCTTATGGGACTTTTGAGGAGGGGGGATCCAGGAAAGGGGAAATCATTTGAAATGTAAATAAAGAATATATCAAATAAAAAACAAAAGAAAAAATAATTCCACAGGGCCAGAGCTGGGGTGGTGGTGGTGGGGTTTGATTAGCATACTTGGAACTTTAGGTTCAAGTCTCCAAACTAGAAACAATGCATATGTCATTCATGGAGAGTCATTTGTTCTTTAGTGTAAAGTAAGGGTTAAGAGCAAAATTTGCTGCAGTTCTAGGAAAGAAACACTTGACTGCTGAGACCCATACAAGTGTTGAAAATGGGAGGAAGAGAATGTGTGGTTTTGGCAGGATGACTCCAACCCCCTCTAGTTTTTCTTCCTATCACTTTCCAGAAGGACTCATAACTATTCATGAAGGGAAATGAGGAAAACAAGTCTCATTTCTTTTTCTTGATAGTACACAGTTAGTTCAAGGCCAACTTACAACATAAGAGAATGACTTGTATAATCTGGAGAGACAGTAAGGCATATTTCATTGTTTTGATATTAAGCAAACTTGGAAATCAGATCCATTAAAATCCTTTTATACAGAGTAAAGAAAAGAGAAGGGAAATTCTCAGCATTGTCATCATTACCACGATCAGCAGGGAACAGATGTTTGAGGAAGTGTGACCATGAAAAGCAAGACTAAAAATTAGTATAATAAGAATCATATTGGCATAAATGATAAAGTCATTAACCACACCAAAAAAAAAATAAGAGAAATCATGCTGTAAAATAGAAGAATTAGGTGATGCAAAAGAATCAAAGCCATGATGTTACCAGAAGTAGGAAATACACAGAAAGCCAGGATTATCTCCAAATGGAAAATCTACTGAAATGCCTGAAGACACATTTTTTTTTTGGTAATAAAGTAATTTCAAATAAACTGATGGTAAAAGAAGATGTTACTGATTCTAGCAATTGACTGATCCAGAAAGGAATGTATTTGCTATAGTTTTTCTTTATGAAATTCAGATTCATTTCTTTCAGAAGAGCTAGAAATAAGAAAATGTACAGTAAATGTAACATATCCACTGATTAAGGAGATCTTTAAAAAAAGAAAGAAAGAAAGAAATCTGAGAAGGGCTATGGAAAAAAAAATCACTGGATCAGTTGCTGAAGCGATAAAACAAATACCTATAGAGTTAGTGTCTTAAATCCACACAGTGCTATTGTTTCTCATGATTTGTACTTGTTAGGAACACATTAGTAGTGTGGCCAGGCAGATGTGTCTCCAAGAAAGTAGAGCTGTGGTAGGTAAGGGCTGTTCAAGTATTTCTTCCTCTTCTTAGGGTCATAGAGCTTTTCTGTTCAATCCCATAACAGGGGTGATTTAGCACAATAATTTCAAAGCTACATGTTAACTCACATGACAGGTCAAGACTCCATAATTGGGCAAAATGGAAGCCAAGCCTTCTACTATGTCTTTGCCTGAAAGGTCATCCAGTGTAAATTCTGCCAGTTTCACTGGTGATCAAATAGTACCAGAAGCCTTTTGTGTTTTGAAAGCATGGGCTACAGTTATTCTCTATAGAAGAATATAACTCACACATGTGAGATTGCCATGTGAGGTATCCTGTAGTGTCCTGAAATGGGATAGAAAGTAGTATAAAGTCCAGCCTAGAAAACAAAGTCTATCAGAAATCTTCTGGTACACTCTACATGAGCAGCTCTCAACCTGTGAGTCTTGACCCCCTACAGGGAACATATATTAAAAATCTTGAGATTAAAAATCTTGAGATATTTATGTTATAACTCATGACAATAGCAAAATTACAGTGATGCCGTAGCAATGGAATAATTTTATGGTTGGGGGTCACCACAACATGAGGAACTATAGTAAAGGGTCACAGCATTAGGAAGTTTGAGAATCACTGCTCTAGACTCTGAGTTCTCCTATTGACTACAGCAACAATAGAGACAATAGTCCAGTAATCAAAAGAACTGCACATTTCATTTAATCTTGTATTCACTTTATAGTTTTCAAACCTGAGCTTCAGATAGCATTTTTAGCATGCTCAAGACCCTGCTGCAGAGAGTACAGCCATAAAACACAGATCTATTTCCAATTCCAGTTGCTCTCAGCTACACTATGTACCCTCTTAAAACAAGTTCATCACTACACTCTCATGGTCATGAAGGTGCAAGGTTTATGACCCATCAACACTTTGAGTTGGAACTCAGCACTAGACTCATTTGAGGAAAAAAAAAGATAAGGGATGTTCAGTGCAATCCTACCAGGTCTTTACCAGATATTGTATCCTCCCTCTCAGACTTCTCCATGTTTACCTTTATCAACATTGTTTCCCACCCATTCTAGATCGGTTGCAACCATTTTACTTGAATTTTGATTGACCCAAATAACCTTCCTGACACTTTAGAGCTAGCTGGCCAGCTCTCCAGTTTAAATGAGAAAAATACCATCAAGCAAGACATCCTTTAGATTCCCTCCCTTCCATTTGTTTGATCTTAACCCTTCTTTTCTCTTGTCACCCTGTCACATGTGCCCATAGATAAGCTCTTCCCTTTGCATTCTGGGTCCCCACCCTCTTCCTGTCTGTTCTGAGAACTTTCCCTCTCAATTATGTTCACTCCTTTTACCTCAGACCTCCCTCTTCTGTTGGCTCTTCCCCTTCCTTTTTAAAACAATTTCACATTCCTTATCCTAAAAAAAATAATCCTTCTCCAGTCGGCTCCCCTCTCACTTAAATTGTTTGCTTTCCTTGTTCCCCTTCAAGTCTAAAGGGCTTATCAAAGCAGTTTACACTGGATGAATTCACCCTGTTATCTCCAACTTGCTCTATGAGTCATTTTGGTCTGGCTTCAGCTTCCCATTCCCTTTAAGTTGCTCTCAAATGACCGAACCCTGAGTCCAGCTCTGAAATCACCAAAACCAAGGTATAGATAGCTGCAAACCCACCTCTTTGTAATAGATGTCCTTCCCGTAACCTTCTGCTCAACTGCTACTAGCTAAGAATAAAGACTTTACTTGATCAGTCCACCAGTTCCTCATTAAAAATATTAAGTTATATGGCTCAATGAACCAATAAAACAATAAAACAAAACAAAACAAAACAACAAACCAGAATTGTACTTCTTGATAAAGCCAAAATGGCTTCTAGAGTGCACATTCTATTTATATTAATCTCCACCTCTGTCACATAGTCAAATATTTCTCTCTTAAGATCTAACAAAGTCAAGTTCTATCTGAGGGTTAAAAATAGTAGGAAAGATAAACAGCAGCTTTTTTTATCTTAAATGTCTTTAGAATTGACAGCTGTCTCCTGCTGCCACTTGCTTATCCATTTGCTTATGGAATGACATTTTGTTGTTTGCAAGTTTTGTCAGTTATGAATAAGTGTCCAATAAGTATCATTGTGATAGATTTAGTCTGGACATATGTTTCAATTGCTTTGAGTAAATATCAAGATACATAATTCCCAAACTGTTTCTTTGATACAATACTACCAAAATCTCTCTCAAAGATGATTTAGGATGTTGCATTTCCCAAGCAATGAATGAGAGTCTCTGTTGCTCCAGAGGCCACCCGCCCCATGACCAGGGATATCAATCTTGACATTCAAATATTAAGATTCTACAATTCTTCCCCAAAGCCTAAGGTAGGAAGAACTGGGGTTAACGGTGATCAAATTAAGATTCTGTGCAAGATGAATGTATGAAATTCACGACAAATACTAATCCTCAAGCTGGGTGTGGTGGCACACATCTGCAACCCCTAGATATGCTGGCACACATCTGCAATCCCTGTGTGGTGGCACACATCTGCAAACCCTGCATGTGTTGGCACACATCTGTAATCCCTGTGTGTTGGCACACATCTACAACGTCTGCATTGGAAGGCTGAAGCAAGAACACGAGGAGACTGAGGAGAGCCTGGGCTGTGAAACAGGAAAGAGTATACTGAAAGAAGGAGCACTTTTGTACCTAGAATGACTGTGGCTCATAGGTCATCCTGCAAGAGAGAAACAGATTATAAAATAATGAGGATTAGAAAATTAACCCTGGCAAAACACACAAAATGTTGGGGGACCCTGTCATTAAGGCCACAGTCCACCATGTCTGGATAGCTCTCTGAGCTTGATACAGAATGGAGGATTCCCTTTTCCAGTAAGGGCTTCTTTTCTCTACCTGGCATTGGTTGGAAAGTGTCTCTGAGCACAGATGCCTGACCTTGTTTGGAGGATGACCTTATGCAGAGCTCTCTGCAAATGCTGCGTGACTCAGCACATAAGTCCTGCTCTAGGACACAAGTCTTACCCGAATACTAATTAAGACCCTGCATGATGTTCCTGCTCCCTCAGCCCTTATGGGTGGGTGGTCAAAGAATGCCCCCCCTCACTTCAGAAGAAGGGAGACACATATACAAATATTTTTTTCAGATAATGCAATATGTTCTATAGTAGGAAGACATCTTAATGTAGGGAAGAATGTTTCAGACTCTTGGTTCTGTGATGAGGACAAGCCCTTGCTTTCAAGGCCAAAGCAAATTCCCAGGAATCACCAGAGCAAACAGTGCCTAAGTCTTTTGAAGAAGAACTAAGAAAAAGAAAGACTTTGACTCCTTCATTTTAGCTAGTCTGTTTCTTGAAGGAAGATTTCACAGGGCAAAGTATATATCCTAAGATAAAATTTGGTCTATGGCCATATGGAAGTTAGCATCTTAATACCAGAGCCACTTTACTGTATTTATGGAGCAGACATCCAAGTAGAATTCACATCTTGGCTGGTGCTCAAAAAACTCTGTTGTGATATCTTGAAGGAATGTCAGTACAGAGAATGAATTTCCCTTTGTGTCAAAAAAGCTAACACTAACCCTTGGAGGAAAAAGTTATAGAAAAAGGAGGAGGAGGAGCAGAGGAAGAAGGAGGAAGAAGAAGAGGAGGAGGAAAAGAAAGAGAAGCTTGATTACATATTCTTTGAATCTGAAGGCTGGACCAAATATTCTGGTCATGTAATGTTATCAGAATCCAAGAATGATAAAAGTGGATTTACATAAGCTGAATAAAGAGCCAAAATTACAGATACATTTTTATTAAAAGTAGATTTATTTCAGAAGTCTTTCATTGTTTTAGTCTAGTATGGTCCATTAAATCCGCTCAGTGATCAGTCACAGTTAGGATACATGCATACTTGAAACTTGGTTCAGATCCAGGGGTGCTCGGAATGTCATGGCATAGGTACCAGGAGAACATGGAAAGTCTGTTATTTCTTTGAAGAGGCCTTCCTGTGCGGATTCTCAAGCAGCTCTAAAAATGGACAGAGGTGGGAAGCACAAGGGAGGGGAGAGAGTGGAGGCTGCCAGCCTTTCTTGCAGTTGGAGAGTGTGACTAGGGCGAGCAGCCTTTCAGGTGTTGGAGGTTTTGTGAAGTCTGGAGGAGTAGCTAACGTTTTCGTCCAGCCTGACTAGAAACAGCGAAGAAGATGCAGCTCAATGACTATCGGCAGACATCAAAAATGAGTTCATATTTTTTTATGAAAGTTTAGTGTAATGAATTGTGAAGGGGCAAGACTAGAAAATGAAAACTTTTAGTTTTTTTTTTCATAATGTAAATCTTGAAAGAGTCTATATTTTTAAATATGTGTATTTTAAATTGTATTTTTTGTTTTTTATATTAGATATTTTATTTATTTACATTTCAAACATTATCCCCTTTCCTGGTTTCCCCTCTAAAAACACCCTATCCCCTCCCCCCTCCCCCTGCTCACCAACCCACCCACTCCCACTTCCCTGTCCTGGCATTCCCCTATACTGGGGCATTGAGCCTTATTTTTAATATTTTGTGTTACCGCCATTCCCTGGGGGACTCCTCATATCCTCTTAGTGGACCTAGCCTCCCTCTCTCCATCCCTTTCCATCCCTTTGTGTCAGCTACCAAATCCCAGAGGTCTTCCTACCTGGGATTCTGCTGCCTATGCCTGCTGAGGAATCAAGTAGGCAATCCTCCCTCTCTCTTCTTACTTCCATTTCCAATTCATTTTTTCTAGAGTCTCATACTCTGGTGAGAACACACAGGATTCTTGTGTAAGACCCAGATTTCTTCCCTTCTCTGGACCCTCTCATCATCCTCTGACCCCATTTCTAGCCCAATCTCATACTCTACCCATGGTCCTCAATGGCTACACTAGGCTGGAATTTAGAAACACTCTCTGTGATGTAAACTACATTCACCACACAACCCTAAGATCCAGAGTGGCCAATGGAAACCAAGGGACTTTGGAATGCCCACCTAACAGAGACAAGCTCAGGTATTAGCACCTAGAATCACAATAACCCCAAGCCCGGATGCCTAGACACCAATGCAAAAAAAATTAATAACATCCAAGATAGTATGCCACCACCATAACCATGAGAAATTTGATGTAACCCTTTCCTCCCTAAGCTTCTTCACTCCCTGTTCATCCCAGCCAATGTAGCCCTAACTAAGACAGGGACAAATTTACTTTTAGCTTTAAAAAGTGTTTTATATTTAACTATCATGTTTATTTGCACTCTAAAGTAACCTAATGACCCAGAATCAAAAGGTTCATTGAAAACTGACAGTACTATGAATTTGATGACCTTCTATATTTCTTAATTGTCACAAAAGAAGGATTGGACCATGCATGAGTGCATTACCTTCAAAACCTTGGCACATCACCCATCTCCAGAGCCTTTAATCAAAACCCACTGAGGCAGAGGGGTTCAGCTGCTGATCCATCATTCCCATTGTCCTTACTGAGATGGTGTTTTGGTGATTTCACAATCTAAGACCATGAATATTGGCTTGGCACACTCAAGCTTTCTTGAGGAAATTGTTCAGTCCGGTCATGTGTGACATTGTAACACAGCTGAACATCCACCCTGAAATGAAGATACAACTCACAACTTATATCTTAACAAATTACAAATAAGTTCAGGCTAAAGAGAAATGAAAAGTACAATCCTATCTTTTAGAAATACCAACTGTTAATATTTTGCAATTTTATTTCTAATAACATTCTTAGTTTTGTACAGATTTGAAACAGTTTTCGTTACAACACTACTGTAGGCTTTGTGTCTATTTAACAGCAATCAAAGTTTTACTTTATATGTTGTAGTCTATGTAATTTACACAGTTAAATTCTCTTCAAAACTCCCTTCTAATTTTATGTGATTATGTATTTATATTATCAATTACTATAAATTGTTTGACCTGTTTACTGTATACTATGTACATTTTTTTAGAAAAAATAAACACCTTGTTTTCTTTTCTCATAGTGTATATTTTTAATTTTCATATTTTACTTCATGAGATAAGGATAGAACTGTTTTCCAATAGCCCCAAGAATATTTTGATTTCTCACAATGCATGACACTAGTGTCAACTTGCACAAGTAAGAAGAAATGATTTATTGCCTACAAGCATTCTTTTAGTGGGAAAAAGCTACATACCATATGAACGTAAGGAATTTGACACTAAGACAAAGGTCTCATCTACATAAATACAGCTCTGTGTTGAAAATTTTCTTCCACTTGAATTATTATGTTCAGTTAATAAAGAATTGTTAAATTGTTCATACTCTTTCACTGCAGAGAGAGGTGTTCATGAAACAAGAATGTGTGTGGAGTTCACAAGTGTTGCATTGTGTGGGAGATTCCATACGCAGAACCTGACCTCTAGAAAGCAAGGCAATGGCTTGACCTTTGACTTTTAGCAATCTGTGGTTAAGTTTAAAAGGCTGTCTGGAAATTCTCTAGTAAATATGAGCACTCTATGACAACCACACCAAGAAATGGAAGGAAATTCTTAAGTATGAGGGTTGCTTGTCAAAATCATTTCAATTTAACTAAGGGATTCATTTATTGTACAATACTGTGTATGTGAAATATTCCTGACTAATTAAACATAGATTACATGGATAAATGTGTAAGTAAATAAGGATAATAACGGTCTAATCAACTTGTTTTAGCTGGGTCCGACGTACATATGTAAACATGTTCCTGGTACATGGTACTAGGCTCAGGGTTGAGACAGGGTCTCACTGTGTAGTCCTGGCTGTCATGGAACTCATTATGTAGATGAGGCTGGCCTTAAAGCTATAGCAATCCACCTGCCTCTGACTCTGGAGTGTTGGGCATCAAGGCATGTGCCAACACACTATGCTGAATCTTTTTATTAATATTATTGAATATACTTAATGTGTGTAACATGGGGTTTGGGCTTTACACACATATGTTGAAGCTATTGGTATAGTGAGCAAATTGGCAAATCCATCCGACACAGTAACATTTTCATGGGCACCTGAAACCTGTTCTCTTAGAAGTTTTGCAATACTTACAGCATACCAACATTGAAAACTTTGAACACCGGAAACAAACTGTTGTGACAATTCAAGGTTTCTGTATTAGTAGATTATGTCTAAGGATCTAGGTATATAAGACTCTAACTGGAAGCTAGAAGAAACTGTTAGTGATGAATGTAATTCTTCGTTTAAAAAATCTCAGATTTCTAAACACTGGTATAGTTCATTGGCTAAATAGCAGTGCTTTAGGGGACAATGGAAGACCATTCACCACGTATTTCAACTAGAAAACATAACCTAGAGCCTGGGGAAGCAAGTGGGTAGGTTACTTCTTTCTTAGTAATCTGATTTTCCCTTTTGTTAAAAACAAAATCCCAGAGATGTAGGAGTGAACATCCCACATTTTCTGCTCTCTTGGCAGTGTGCGCCCACCCTGCTAGCATGGATCAGCCCCTGGGGTGACAGCAAGTTTGCAGTGACACCAAGGGTTTGGCTGCAAGAAGAAAGAGAGTCTTCACATGTTTTTCAACATTGTATCGTGGTTCTTCCATGAACTATGCACATGCGTATATATTTTGTAGCAGTTTATATAAACTAAACTGGCTTGCAACTTGTGCATCCTTTTCCCCAGGCTCTCTAGTGCCAGGGTATAAACCCCCTCCACTTGGGCATTTTCTCTGAGTCTAAAATAAAGTTTTTAAAAGACATTCCCAAATACCACACAGAAGACATAATGGCGACTGTGTATAAAACTTCAAAAGGATGCCCATCATAGCCATGTGGCCCTCAGTGCTATGATCTTCATCGCTCTCTCTGGATTCCTACACTTAAGGGCAATGAGAGGGTGTGGTCTTTAAGGAAACAGAATACTTTCACATTCTGGGTGTGTGTGAACTGTAATGACACCACATTTCACCACAACACCACCAAAGTGCTGAGCACTGTACCCTTCTGCAGAACTTTGCACCACGCAGCACAGGGCAGAAGGTCTAGAGTAAGAAAACAGAACAATCTGTTCTGTTTTCCCGCTACATCCTCACTACTTCCAAAGCAAAGCAACAGTGATACCATCGTGATGATCCTGCAGAAATAAGGGAGTGACAGGATGGCACTTCCAGCTATTTCCTTTGACTTAATGAGAACAACGCTGCCCTGTGGAATTCCTTTAGAAGTGGAATGACTGCTGTTATTTTGGGAGGTTTTGTTGTTGGTCATCTACTTAATTACATTTTTTAAATATTATTTACGTATTAAAATAGCAGATGTGGAAAATCTCTAGAGTAGATCCTGGCACTAAAAGGCCAGTTCATTCTTGTGCATTTTATAAAGAATACTGCTTATTATGTTTCTATGGAAATGCACATCCTTCTTTATGCTTTGGACTGTTGTGGCTACCACACTAATTCAAGCCATCAGCTGCGGGGGTGCACGGCAGTAGGATATGATGAAAAGACGGTGGCGTTTCACAAGTTTAGCCTATGGCATGTCTCTTTTTCATTGAGGAGATGGCTTGCTAGGTGTTTGCTGCGCAAATCTGAGGATCTGAATTTGAATTCTCACAACCTACTTAGACACCAAGGTGCATATAAGTAATCTTGGTGCCACCAGAGGATCCTGGGAGGAAGAGACAGAAGAACCTCTGGAAAGATTATATGGATATATATGACAGGAAGAAAGTGAAACAAAACAAAACAAAATTCCCCAAGAGTTCACTTCTCTCTCTGTATCCAGGAGACTTGGCTGCTGAAAGTCCAGTCTTCATAAGCATGCATGAGTTTTGTATCACCATTAGACTATGACACTATGAAATACAACAGGTTAGGCTGCTAAACTATATGGCAGCATTACGTGTGATGATGCTTTCTTTCTTTCTTTCTTTCTTTTTTGGATTTTTTTTTTCAAGACAGGGTTTCTCTGTATAGCCCTGGCTGTCCTGGAACTCACTCTGTAGACCAGGCTGGCCTCAAACTCAGAAATCCGCCTGCCTCTGCCTCCCAGAGTGCTGGGATTACAGGCATGCGCCACCATCACCCGGCTGTGATGATGCTTTCTTATCTTCAAGTCCTACAGGAAACTAAAATACTTTAAAATAAATTATTACCTAGTACCCACACTTAATACAACACAATTTAAAATGAAATGTTCAGCTATGTTTAAGTATTTTTGGAACAAAATGTAGATTTGCATAGACAATGATATGAATACAAAATCTACATGAGCACCAATACTTAGCAAATGTAATTTGTGATCTGTCAAATCCAAACCCCATGGAAGAAGTGATAACCAAAGCATAGTTCAACAGGGATGGAACTGTGGCTTGCCTGAGTTACAGGTCATTAATAACAGGCTGTATAGCAATATTAGCAATTTTATTGATCCCAGCATAGGAGGATGAGAACAAATAGCTATGCCTCTGCCTCTCAGAACAGAGGGGACACTGAAAACTCTTCCTGCAAAGCCATCAGGTGGCAGAGAGGGCCTTGCCATGGTGAGCAACTATCTCTGTGGCATGACTCAGGGTTCCCGCACAGACTAGGGTGCCCTTCCCATGTCGCTAACGCTCGACATTACAAAGTGCTTTATCCTTGAGGTCAGCAGTTCTAAAGATGGGTATCCTTCAGTGTTTTAAAATACTCCACTTAAAATTACAGACATCTAAACCCCACCCCACAATGACCGCATGAGGATATTTGTGATCCGGGCAGAGTACGTGTGAAAGTTTGAAATCTAATAAATGACAATGTCTTTCCTCTCCCACCTGCCCCCTCAAAGCCACCTCTTAAAGCCACTTCCAAGTGTTCTTAGTACGAATTGCTGGAGAAACATGCTGAGCAGGGAGAGGGCAGTCTGTCAGTATAGCTGTAGAAGGAACAAAAAGTATGAATTTCATAAAAGAATAACCCATTCTGCCACAGATCTAGTCTAGCAGAGACTTAGGGAAAAATGTTTTACAACTTGACAAAGTAGAAAATTTTCCAGCTTAGATATTTTTTTTAAACAAAGAAATTACAAAACAGGACACTTCTGTAGTGATATTATAGACTTTCCAAATTAATAAGCTGAAGGAAAATGTTGAAGTCAACAAGAAAAACGGCATGATGATCCTGTATTTCTAAATGAACAGCGAATCTATAGAGATAGAGTAACGTTCAGAAACGTTATTGAAACGTTAATGTTCAGAAATGTTCACAGATCGCATACCATGTATGCACCCACATGGCACCACTCTGGTAAAATGAGGTGAAAATAGATACTAGCCAGCCTTCTTCCACAGATAATTAGTTTCTGCAGGGTCAGTTTTGCTTTGCAGAAATCCCACAACCAGGAGCCAGGATGCTAAGCTCAGATCTGTTTTTCAAATGCTCAGGATTCCAACACATCTCTACAGTCCCTGGAAATCAAGCAGAATTTTGTCCTTTATAATCTACTTGCTGCCTTTATGCCCTAACAATGACAGTATATGAATCTTGTCTTTCACACAGGAAAGCAAATATCTGAGCGTCACCATTTAACCATGGAAGACCCTTTCCTGTTAGCTTTCTTCACTGTAACAAGGACCTGAGATAAATTACCCTAAAAGAGAAAAGCTTCTTTTCTAGTAATGTTGCCTATATTTGTTTTTATTTTATGGAGTTTTAATAGCAATATTTAAGTTAGCAAACGAAGGAGTGGATTTAGTTATCATGTTTCATGCCCTTCCCCACTGCACTCCCTTGATACCGTTGTTCCCTCCCTAACTGCTCTTCCTCCCGGACAGACAAACAAGCCTCTGCGTTGTCTTCACCTTACAGACATCTCCTATCCTCTTTCCTCCATCTCCTTCATTAAGATTGTTTCTATTCCTCTTATCAGCCCATTTCTGGTTTCAAGGCCTACACATACACATGCAATGTATTTACATGCATGTTGACATGTGCACATGAAAGGAAACATACCATATAGACAGAAATGAATGTGGTGTCTGGCTTATTCTATTTAGTATAATGATCTCCCGTTCTAACTATTTGCCACAAATATTCATTCTTCATTTATGAAAAGTTGAATAGAAATACCATATAGACAGAAATGAATGTGGTGTCTGGCTTATTCTATTTAGTATAATGATCTCCCGTTCTAACTATTTGCCACAAATATTCATGCTTCATTTATGAAAAGCTGAATAGAAATGTATAGGAACCATGGGTTTTTTTTTTAGCTGTTCATATGATGATGGGCATGTATCCTACATATATATCTTGATTGTTGTAGATAACAAAGTGATAAACATGAATGTGAAAGGATTTCTGAAGTAGGCTGGCTTACAGTCGTTCAGGAGTGTTTATCTGGATCAAATGGTAGTTAGTTCTGCTTTAAGTGTTTTGAGACAGTACAACTCTGCAATGGCTACACTACACTGGTCTATACTCCTACTGACAGTGAGTGGGTTTTCTTCCTTCCAGTATCTTCCCTAGCTCAGATTGTCCTTTAGTTTATGACAGTCATTCTAAATGGGACAAGTTGCAAAATCAAACAAGTTTACATTAGCATCTCTTTGGTAGTTAAGGGTGTTGAACACATCTCAAAATATTTATTGACTATTTGTAGCTTTAGGTAATTATAAATTTGGTTCATTAGTTCTTTTGTTGATTGGACGATTTACTTTTTGTTGTCTAAGGAATTTCATTGTGGAGAAAATCTTTCCCAGCTGTACTTCAGGTAAGGGGTTAATATATATATTGCATAAAGAATTTTTTTCTCTTTTTTTAAAAATTTTATTCGATATATTTTTTATTTATATTTCAAATGATTTCCCCTTTTCTGGTTCCCCACTCCTCGAAAGTCACATAAGCCTCCTTCCCTCCCTCTGTTCTCCCACCCATCCCTTCCCACTTCCCTGTTCTGGTTTTGTCTTATACTGCTACACTGGGTCTTTCCAGAACTAGGGGCCACTCCTCCGTTCTTCTTGTACCTCATTTGAAGTGTGGATTATGTTTTGCATATTCCAGTTTTCCAAGATAATATCCACTTATTAGTGAGTGCATACCATGATTGATCTTTTGAGACTGGGTTACCTCACTTAGTATGATGTTCTCCATCTCCATCCATTTGCCTAAGAATTTCATGAATTCATTGTTCCTAATGGCTGAATAGTACTCCATTGTGTAGATATACCACATTTTTTGCATCCATTCTTCTGTCGAGGGATACCTGTGTTCTTTCCAACTTCTGGCTATTATAAATAGGGCTGCTATGAACATAGTGGAACATATATCCTTATTACATGCTGGGGAATCCTCTGGGTATATGCCCAGGAGTGGTATAGCAGGATCTTTCGGAAGTGACATGTCCAGTTTTCTGAGGAACCACCAGACTTATTTCCAGAGTGGTTGTACTAATTTGCAACCCCACCAGCAGTGGAGGAGTGTTCCTCTTTCTCCACATCCTCGCCAACATCTGCTGTCTCCTGAGTTTTTAATCTTAGCCATTCTGACTGGTGTAAGGTGAAATCTCAGGGTTGTTTTGATTTGCATTTCCCTGATGATTAGTGAAGTTGAGCATTTTTAAAGATGTTTCTCCGCCATCCGAAGTTCTTCAGGTGAGAATTCTTTGTTTAACTCTGTACCCCATTTTTAATAGGGTTATTTGGTTTTCTGGGGTCTAACTTCTTGAGTTCTTTATATATATTGGATATTAGCCCTCTATCTGATGTAGGGTTGGTGAAGATCTTTTCCCAATTTGTTGGTTGCTGATTTGTCCTTTTGATGGTGTCCTTTGCCTTACAGAAACTTTGTAATTTTATGAGGTCCCATTTGTCAATTCTTGATCTTAGATCATATGCTATTGGTGTTCTTTTCAGGAACTTTCCCCCTGTACCGATGTCCTCAAGGGTCTTGCCAAGTTTCTTTTCTATTAGCTTCAGAGTGTCTGGCTTTATATGGAGGTCCTTGATCCATTTGGAGTTGAGCTTAGTACAAGGAGACAAGGATGGATAAATTCACATTCTTCTGCATGCTGACCTCCAGTTGAACCAGCACCATTTGTTGAAAAGGCTATCTTTTTTCCATTGGATGTTTTCAGCCCCTTTGTCGAGGATCAAGTGGCCATAGGTGTGTGGGTTCATTTCTGGATCTTCAATCCTGTTCCAGTGATCCTCCTGCCTGTCACTGTACCAATACCATGCAGTTTTTAACACTATTGCTCTGTAGTATTGCTTGAAGTTTAACATCCAAATCTCCTGCTGTCAGTTATGGACTATGGTAAAGTGTTTGCCACACAAGCTTGAAGAGCCGAGCACAATCACCTAGAGCTGATGTGAAAAGCAAGGAGGGGCAGCAGGGACTATTGTTACTCAGGATAAGAGACAGAGGCAGGAGGATTTCCTGTGCTTGTCTGACCAGCCAGCTTCTCTGCTCAAGCAGTATTAACTCTTCAGTGAGAGACCTTGTCTCAAAAAATGGTGAAGACTGATTGAAAATACTCTCAATATTATACACACACACACACACACACACACACACACACACACACACACACACACACACACATATGTGACCAGGAAATTAGAAGGACCTGTGAAACAGGAACATAGCTTTAAAGGACTGGGTGAAGAGTCCAGTTTGATGTATGTGATATGGAATTTGAAATACTGAGGTAAAGGGGTACAGCAGAGAGAGGAGATGGGGGATGGGAGGAAATGGACGGTATCCACCATATTAAAATGTCATAAGGGAGCCTGCTATTTTGCAAGCAATTGTTTAAAGAAAAAAATATTATCCACATAGTTTCACAAATTAAAATAAGACATCTATCTAGGAACCACCCTAGCTAAGAAGGTTAAAACAAAAAAGTCTACAGAGAAACTGCGAACAAAGGAAATAGACACCAGAAGACACTGAAAAACAAAAAATAAAGAAAATGAAGGCACCAGGGCATGGCAAGACTTTCTGTGCTTGTAATGGGAAAAACTCACATTGTAAAAATGGATGTCGTAGCCAAAGTTATTTACAGATTTAATGTAATATCCATCAGAATTCCAATGATGTTTTTTTTTACAAAAATAGAAACAACAATCCAAAAGTTCATGCGGAAGGACAGAACGAACCCAAGTAGCCAGAGCAATCCTAGCAGAAAGGGTGATGCTAGAGGAATCATGGTCCCTGAACCCAAATCCCACTTCACAGCAGAGGACTGTCACACAAGAAACCATTGGAATAGACACAGGGTTAAGTCTACACAGCCACAGACGGGGAAAGGCATCCAACGTATACAGTGAGGAGAAAAAATGACAACCTGTTCAACAAATGGTGCTAGGAAAATATACTTCCACATAGTGAGGGAGGAGACTGCATCCTCCTCTCTCGCCCTGCATGTCAATTTCAAAGCAAGCACAGACCTTAGTCTAAGAACTGGAGCTTTGAAAGGACTAGATGAAAAGATAGGTTTAAAAAAAAAATCTTCAAGATATGAGAACAGACAAGGTCTTTTTGAAAAAGGCCTGTGATAGTACAGGAAATAAGCCTAAAATGATACAAATGGACTTACACAAAATGGTAAAGCCTGGTCAGAAGGAAGGAAACCCTGCCCAGGGAACAGACAGCCATTAGCAGGGGGAAATTACGATCAACTATATATCAGACAGGGGAATTACAGAATATATAGAGACCTGTAGGATAAAAGCTTCCTTTTGGCTCACTGTTATATAGAGATTCCGGCCCATCACCTCTCAGCCTGTGACAACATGGAATACCATAGAGGGAGCAGTTTGACCAAGAACATTAATCTCATGGCTGGGAACAGAAGAAAAAAAAAGTCCTAGCTCCCACAAAGGCAAAGGCCAGACTTCTAATGGGCTCTGGCAAGTGGCCTCTTCACTTGAAGTCCCCTCTAGCCCCAATAGCATCAAACTAGGTACAAAGATTTTTACACGGGAGCATTTGACGATCTTACAAATCCGAGCTACAGAGACCATCTTATGCATTGCTGCTCTGTTGGTTTCAAACCTCTCTGGAGGCACACAGCACTGCGGATGTCCTAAACCATGGTCACTGGTTTGTACCCAGTGCTGTGCTGTATGCATCCTGGGATGGGAAAGGATTATCAGCATCGTCTCCCGTTCCAAATAAAGTGGGAGTCGCTGTGGACCTCTAGAAAAGCTCTCCAATGTTTGATGGGCAGTTTGATGCCCTTCTGCCTTCTTGCCACAGTGGTGACCTCTGGGTCAGCATGTACGGGCTGGAGTAACTTTCTCTGCTCAGCTCCAGCCTTTTCTGCTTTTCTTCCAACCATGCTGTTGATTTTTCTAAAGAATCAACATTTGGCTTCATTGATTTTTCTCAAATGCTTTTCTTCTTTTCTGTTTGATTTCCACCCCAGGTTTATTATTCTTGTGATCTTTTTTTCAGTATTGGATTTGCTGTTCTTATTTCCCTAGCTTCTGAAGGTAGAGGCAGAGATTATTGATTTTTGATCTTTTCTCCTTTCAATGGTAAGCAGTTAAAATTATAAATTTAACTCTAAGCATAGGTCACTCTGTCGTATATTTTCAACTTTAATTGCTATGGTTAGGGAATACATTGAATGCTGATTCAACCCATTTCAGCGGGGTTGAAACTTTTTTTTAATTAATTTTTTTTTATATTGGGTCAATGCTGAGAGTCCCTAGTGCAGTCAGCAGAGTCAGGAGTACTCTGCTGTTGAGAAAAAGTTTCTCCAGGTGTCAGGTTTTTTTTTTTTTTTTTTTTTAAATATTCTGTATCCACACTCTTTATTTCCATTGCTAATTAGTGAAGGTAGACTATGGAAATGGCTAATTCTTATTGCTAATCTTTCTAATTTTTTTCTACATTCCTGTGAGCTGTTAAGAAAGTTTTTCTGTATGTGGGGATAGGAGACTTGGGTATCCCAGGGCAGGAAGCACGCAGAGATCGGAGCGTGACTTGTGAGCGTCAGGTCTCTCCTTCACCTTGTTAATGTCAGGGGTTGACCTCAGGTCCTCAGACTTGGCAAGCAGGGGCCTTGCCCATGGAACCATCTTACCAGCCCCCTCTATGATGGGGGACTCTGTTTTAGGTGTTTATAATCTATCACTGTCAAGGCTTTGTCAGGTGCTAACTCAGCTGCCTCCCTTTCCCTTTACTTCCAACTTACATAAAGCTTTTGTAGCTCTTATTACTTTCTTATGTTATAAAACACACATATGTAGTTAACTGACTTAATATTTTCACTCAACGCTTGAAAATTTACATACTCATCATAAATATCAGTCGGGTGCACTGTGGTCTTTGTTTTCATGCATAAGAATGTGCTGATCGAATGTGACCTCTTTCCTTTGGCATGTCCCTCCCTATTGCATCCATTTCTTGAGAGTCGCATTTTTCTTTTCTGTTGTGGATTGTTTGCATATCTCTCCAAATTCATGTTTAAAATCTTGGCACTTAATGTGATGGTATTAGGAGATGATGCCTTTGGGAAATAATTAGTTCATGATGCTAGAGATCTCATGAATGAGATCAGTATCCTAGTGGAAAAGGCCCCAGAGAACACTTCAGCACTTCTTTGGTTGAAATACAAGTAAGCAACTGCAGGACCTCATTAGAGCCTGGCTCACATTTCTCTAGTTCCTAGAAGCTGCTGGTGTTCTTGGCTTGGACTTCTTCCTCCATTTTTATGTGCAATGTAGCATCTTCAGTTGTCTTTGACTAATATTCCTCAATGTCTTCCATGTTTGAGGCATTCTTATAGTTACATTGACCTAACAGATATTCCACACTAATCTTTATGTTTAAAAGCTGTTTAGGGGCTTGGGATATAGGTCAGTTGGTCTTGAAACCACGAGAACCTGAGTTTCATCTGAGCAAAACCTACAAATTTACAAAAGTGTACTGACATGGTCCTGAATCCCATTGCTGAAGAGGTGGGGACTTGTTGGTCAGTCAGCCTGGTCTACTTGATGAGTTACAGGCCAGTGAGAGATCCCTGCTCAAAAAATGTGAATAGGGGCTGGAGAGATGGCTCAGCAGTTAAGAGCACTGACTGCTCTTCCAGAGGTCCTGAGTTTGATTCTCAGCAACCACATAGTGGCTCACAACCATCTGATGCCCTCTTCTGGTGTGTCTGAAGACAGCTACAGCATATACATACACGTCCAATAAATAATTTAAAAAAAGACTAAAAAAATGTGAATAATACCTATGACATATGCAGAAACACACACACACACACACACATAATTCCTAGTCCTTCTAAAGCTTTGGCATCTTCTTGCCATGTAATATCCTTGGGTCACGCATTAAGGACCCAGTGTTTTCTGAGATTATTATCCTGTCATAGTAATGGTGTTTACTTCGTGGCTTATTGTAATGATTAAATGTAAAATACAGCAAGGATGCCAGTGCATGCTCAGTGTGTTAGCTGTTACTGTCTAGCTTCTCATATAGGGGAGAAGCATGGAGTAAATAAGGAGAGAGGACATGTTGGGCACACTTTACTTTTTAATAGTATAAATGTTAAGTAGCCATTATGTTTTTCACAAATAAATCATGACAATATTCTCATTAAATAAGATTATTATTATTATTATTTTAATTAGATAGACCAACACACTGCTGGCATGTATCCAGCCCAGCTGTGGGTGAGAATGTCAAATGAAGACTTTCACCCACATGATGAGCTATCATTCACCTCTTTTCTCTAGTCAAATGTGATAATCACCAAATTGTAACAAAAGGCAGACAACTGCTTGTACAAGGAGGGAAACCTAAAATCCTATGTCCTGTCCTTAAGTTATCACCAAAGTGAATAAGATAACAATGATCCAGAAAAAATAGTTATGTTTTCCACTTTCTATCAGAATTCCTTAAAATTTAATTTAATGACAATTTAAAATCCATACATATGCTGTGAAGCTTATTGCTAATTCCCAAGAGGACAGAGCATCATAAGCTTGTAGATGCATGTGGAGAACAGAAACAAGCCCCTTGAAGGTTTCAACCTGCTCTAAAGTTGGTTAGTGTGGAGGTTGTTACCAGATATTCAAGTCAGCTCTGTATAAGAGAATATTAACATCAGATGTAGACCTTCAGTTACCGAGTTCTGTTTTCTTTCTTTCTTTCTTTCTTTCTTTCTTTCTTTCTTTCTTTCTTTCTTTCTTTCTTTCTTTCTTTCTTTCTTTCTTTTTTTTTTTTTTTTTTTTGGTTTTTTGAGAAAGGGTTTCTCTGTGTAGCTCCGGCTGTCCTGGAACTCACTCTGTAGATCAGGCTGGCCTCGAACGCAGAAATCCGCCTGTCTCTGCCTCCCAAGTGCTGGGATTAAAGGTGTGTGCCACCACCGCCTGTCTATTTTTATTTCTTGTTTTTTCATCATTTTGTTTAAAATTTATTCTAAAATAAAATTGTGAGAGTAAGGTAAACATGTTATAATAAAAGTAATTGAGCATAGTTATTTTATTTTTGTTTGGAAAATGGATTCTTTTCTCAAATAGTATATCCTGATTGCAGTATCCCCCACCTCTATTTCTCCCAATTTCCCCCACCCTTCCCTCCAGATCCACTCCTTTTTTGTC